>NW_026943823.1:25108837-25243837 GCF_035594765.1 Anolis carolinensis
CTCCTCCTGGAAGATCACCCAACCTCCAACGAACAAAAGATTCTCTCTCCATACGTTGCAATGATTAAAGTCAACAGATTAAAGTTTGTTTACCTCTCCCTCCCTGCCCTTCCTTCCAGAAGATATAAACTGCGGTCTGTCTAATGCTCCCTGAAATGCATAAATCAGATGCGGAATCAACAACAACAGAACCACTATTTGTGTACAGCAAGGCTGCTCGGGAGAAAGACGGGAAGGCAAATATAGCACGCTCAGTATTCAAGGAACATTCTGACACATTTTCGGCGGTGGATATTTTTAACTCTCTCTCTCTCTCTCTCTGCACGTAAAATGTACAAACACACAAAAGGAGGTCTTAATTGGCCCGTTTTATGTACCCAGGAATAATGGTCTTAAATGGGTTGCGGAGAATGCCACATTTATCTCTCCATTGAGGGAAAGGCATGATGATTCAGAAACTGCGAAGCCACGAGGATTGACTCACGAGCGGAATATATATTGCTCCTTTTCAATATATTATATATTCCGTTCCCGCTACAGCCCCCTCAAGGCACCAGTAGAGACGGGAAAGAGACGGGAAATCTAAATGTTTCATTTCTGCTCAACATAACTCATCTCTCTCCCTTCCTCCCCTCCACAAACACTTCCTTTTAGTTTCATTTTAAATCCCCCTTTTTATTTTGAGACTTTGGAATCGCAGGCCTTCCAGATGGTTCTTCAGCAAGTGCTGTAAACTTCCCATTGCCAACAAATCAAAAGAGTATTTTCTGCAGTCGAAAAACTTTCAGTAGGCTCCGATTAAATATATTAGAATTAGCTTGGGGACCACGCAGTGCCTTAGTTATTAGAAGAAGGCATTATATGTTCTGGGATGTTAGGTAATATCACTGAAGTTTAGTCCAGATTTGTTGTATGTTTTCGGGCTGTGTGGCCATGTTCCAGAAGTATTCTCTCCTGACGTTTCGCCCACATCTATGGCAGGCATCCTCAGAGGTTGTGAGGCATGGAGAAACTAAGTAAGGAAAGGAAAGAATATATATCTGTGTAGAGTCCAAGGTGTGGCAAGAGTCCTTTGTCACTGGAAGCCAGCATTAATGTTTCAGTTAACCACCCTAATTAGCATTGGAAAGGTTTTGTCTCTTGCCTGGGGGCATCCTTTGTTCAGTCAAGCCCTCAGAGTGTTGGTTCCCATCTACTGTTTTGATTTTGGAGTTTTGTAATACTGGTAGCCAGATTTTGTTCATTTTCATGGTTTCTTCCTTTCTGTTGAAGTTGTCCACATGCTTGTGGATTTCAATGGCTTCTCTGTGTAGTCTGACATGATAGTTGTTGGAATGGTCCAGCATTTTTGTGTTCTCAGATAATATCCTGTGTCCAGGCTCTGCTATGGCTGATTTCTCTGGTTGAATTAGTCTGCAGTGCCTTTCATGTTCTTTGACTCTTGTTTGGGCATTGCTGCGTTTGGTGGTCCCTATGTATACTTGTCCACAGCTGCAAGGTATCCGGTAGACTCCTGCAGAAGAGAGAGGATTAGTCCAGATTTCTCATCAGTTGGGTTCAGTGCTGTCTGGATAAGGGTGAACTACAACTCCCAGATTCACAGGGAATTCACCTCCAAACCCTGACAGTAGTTGCAGTTGGCCATGTTGGGTCTGTTTGCCAAGTTTTGCCCAGATCCGGCTGGGTTCAGGACTGGGTTCAGGACTCTCCAGCTGGGTTCAGGACTCTCTGGATAAGGGTGAAATACAACTCAACGATTGCCGGAGGATCTTGAGGTTCCTCGACTGGCCAGTTCTTATTGTGTCAAATTGCTATATGTGTGTGTGTAAAGAAATCCTTGCAAAAGTTAGTTTGCAAGGGAACTCTGCAGAGGAGCTCAGCTTTGCAGAGGCAAGGCCACGCCTAAAACAATGTATCTGTTTGATGGCAGGTGGCTGAGATTGTCAGTTGGGAATTTGAGCTTCAAGAGAGCACAGGAAAGAAAGGCTCTCTAGCTACGGTCAAGTAGTAATTTTGAATATGCTATGCTGTATATATTGATGCTGGTTGATTAGGTTATTGATCTTATGCAACTACATGGACATTGTACGATTGCAGACCTGTTTTGTATTTCAACTTAACAAGCAAGAGTAAAGTTCCTTTGTTCTTTTCAATTCTTCTGCCTGGTGTGAGTTCTTTGCACATGGTGTTAACTGGACGCTACTGATTCCGCTATACTCTCACCTGGTAACAGTTCTCAAGATCGACTGGAAGCTGACCACAGATTCACGCCGAGAGATTTCTGGAGAGGTTTTCTCTTGAGTTAAGCAATGCGGTGGGTTTTCTTTTGGGTATTTCCCCATTTTTGTGGAGGGGCCCCGTGCTCCTAACCTTGGCAAATGTGGAGAGCCAAGTGGACTCCAAGCAGGATCTCAGCAAGAGACTTCCAAACACACACACACACACATTCAGTTCTAAAAATAACCTCCCTGCGAGAACCATTCAGACTGTCTGGCCTGGGGAATTCTCATGAGCAGAAGTCAGATCTCTAAGATATCTCCCCACCAAGCCAGGCATTTTGGGTGAGTAAACACACACACGGACAGGCACGGACAGGCACGGAGACCTCTATCCGTCCATCGCACATTAGCAGGGTCTTCCCCAAATCTCTGGCCCCGGCAAACGTTCAGGCCCAGGCCTTGACCTGAGCTGGACGCAGAAAGAGCGAGGGAAAGAAAACAGAAGGGAGAGAGAAAGAGAGACAGAGAGGGAGGGAGGGGAGAGAGAAAAACCCAGCAGGTAATATTTCCTTTCCTTTCACCAGACAGGCAAAGCCTCATGAAGTGAACAGGGCTCCGTTATTCCCAAAGCAATCTTTTGTTCCTGGCAGTTCAGGCTGCGGCGCTGTGGTTTGTGGGCCGGCTTTGCCAGTGGCAAGCCAGGTAAGAGCCTCAAGCACCTGCGCTTTGAAATGCAGCTACGTTCCATCGGGTAGCCTTACAATAGGAGAGCATCCATGCCTGGCTTTTGCTGTTTCTCTTCTTTTACGCAGAGCCAGGTCCATACCTTGCTTCCCTTTTTTTAAAAAAGGCTTTTTCTCTCACCAGCACTATTCATCCTCCCCCATGCCATGGAAATTCAGACCCTTGCACTATTGCGAGTGTGAAGGAGTAAAAATAAAAGAGAGGAGAAGAGGAAGAGGAGGAGGAGGAGAGGAGGAGGGGAAGGAGAGAAGAACGAAGGGAGAGAAAGAGAAAAGGAGGAGGAGAGGGGAAGAAAAGTCCGAGTGCCAGCGGACCCCATCCGATGTCTCCTACTCAGAGAGGCCGTGCCTTTAATAATAATAAAGAAGCAGCTGCCACTGGCTGAATGATCAATCAATATCCGTCAGCTTGACATCTTAAGATCTTGCTGAACTTAAGCGTTTCTTTTCTTTTCCCATTCTGCATCTACAAATAAAGTGCTCAGCGATTGGACTAAAGCCTGTCAACTTAACTGAAAAGGGGGAGGGGGGGGGGGAAATAGATCAGGGCCCTATTTAAATGGCATTTGCAAAGAATGAGATGTTATCCTGGCCTCCGCTCCTGATGGCTAATAATAACACCAGATTAGTGGATTCAGGCCAGACGAGGAGCAGCAGAGCCTTCCCGCCCCTGCGAGACCGTCTTAAAAAGGCCCTTTCCGCCTGTCTAGCCGGGCTCTCCTCCACTTGCCGGGCCAATAATGAGGCCTGAGACGGCGATGCCGTGGGTCCCACGTGGGACGGCGCAAGGAAGACCCACCGTCACCCAGACCATGCGCAACACCTGCATCGAGGCTCCTCCAAGATCAAAATCCCTGGGTCACCTTTTGTCCTCATTTCCCCCCAAAAGAGCCGGAAACATCATTATTTTGAGGTGTTTTCTAGCACAAAGCCAGAAATAAAAGTGCATTTTATAGTGATCTGTGGTTTCTTTTTTTATTTTCAGTATCTTGCGTGTTCTAATGAGAAAAGGCAAAAAAAATGGGAATCTACAGATATAGGATTGTATCCAAATGGGTATTTTTGTACGTCAAAATGAGCAGATGCGAGACAATTAAACCATGGTTTGCCTTTTGGTTTCAGAGTTGGAAGAGACCTCACGGATCATCCAGTCCAACCCCCTGCAAGAAGCAGGAAAATCTCATTCAAAGCACCCCCGACAGATGGCCATCCAGCTTCTGCTTTCTGGTCTGGTTCTGGTTTGTTTACCTCCTTGTGCCTTTGGCCAAGGCCAGATCCAGAATGAGGAACTGGGAAAGCCAGGCAGGGCGCGAGGATTCAGGCATCCCAAGAACCCATGGAAGCCAAGAACAATGGTCTCGGATTTCGTGTGCGGCTGCACAATAAAGTATCGCTTGCAAGCAAATGGCAAATCATCTAAGAAGCTGTGGTCTCTTTGTCTCCTGCGCTTGAAGAGACCAAGTGAAAAGGACAAGGAACCTTGGACACAGAAGCACAAACACCCTCAGCAAGGGTGCAAACCGAAAATACCTTTCAAATTGCCAACCATCTAAAAATGCAAATGCCAAAACATTTTAGGGAGATATTCACTCAAACTAGATTTAATCAGCTTGAGACAATGGTCAGATACGGGAGATTTAACAGCATCCCTTATAATGAATGGATCTGTGTCTGTGGAGCACCCGAAATTGGGGAAATGGCACACATATTACTTGATTGTAAATAGTACCAGAAGGTGAGAGACCTGCACCTTGCACCTGCAAATCTCTTGGGAAGAAGACTGTGGACAACTGTCAGTGTGCTGGGAGAGGAAGCGAAGACCACCAGCATTGAAGCCATGCTCCTGCGCCATCAACTGCGCTGGACTGAAGGCCACGTTGTCCGAATACCCAAAGATCACCGCCTCCCAAAGCAGTTACACTACTCCCAACTCAAGAATGGGAAACGTAATGTTGGTGGGCAGGAAAAGAGATCTAAAGATGAGCTCAAAGCCAACCTTAAAAATGGTGGCATAGACACTGAGAACTGGGAAGCCCTGGCCCTTGAGCGTTCTAACTGGAAGTCTGCTGGGACCAGCAATGCTGCGGAATTCAAAGAGGCACGAATGGAAGGTGAAAGGGAGAAACATGCCAAGAGGAAGAAGGTGCATCAAGCCAACCCTGACCAGGACTGCCTTCTGTCTGGACACCGATGTCCTCACGGTGGAAGAACATGTGGGTCAAGAATAGGTCTCCACAGCCACCTACGCATCCACCGCCAGGACCCTACACTTGGAGGACCATCATCCTTGAGCTATAAGGTATCTCCTAAGCAAGTAAGTAAGGATGGGCACAGTTTGGATTCAGTACAACTCCAGCTCACGTGGTTTTGGCTCTGCTGCTGCTGCCCCTTGGTCATAGTGGTCAGCTACAAATCCCCTCTTCCCTTCCTGTTCCCATCGGGTGGAAAGGGCCGGCTGCATTTAGCGAGTTAGGAAGTCTTACATAGGAGAAGCACAGGAAGATCACCGATTCCAACTTGGTCCATCTAACCACCAACATTCACTGGCAGATTTGATTCCCCGGGTAGCCGGTTTTCCTGGTCATGAATCTGGACCTTTCTGCATGCAAATCATGCGCTCAGTCCATGCGTCAGGGTCTCTCCCGCCTTCCTCTTTCGTGTGTCCAATGCTCGCACTTCCGGGAGGAACAGGCTGACCGCCACCATCACGGAGTCCCGTCTTATTGACTCGTTCTTCCGCTATTATTCCCTGACCAGGATTCTCTTCTGAGACGGTGAAGGACACCATGTGCAAACAGCCAATGCATTAAGATGATAGCAACGGATTATTATAATTAAGGCTCTGGCTGTTTTAATTAATGGCTTGCCTTTAAATGCAAACAGAAAGGATGACAGTATAAATGCCAAATCCTCTTAAGGACCAGTTCTGTGGTGTATTTGGGAACTTATCTGAGTTTCAATGCCTGCCTTCTGCTTTGGGTCTTAGAGCCCTTCTGCAGTCTCAGCTCTACCACTTCATGGTAATTTAGTTGATAACGGAGACTTCCCTCTCTGGGCTGCACACTTAGACTTCACAATTAAAGCAGTTTTAAGTGTCATGGCTTCCTGCAAACATCCTTGGGGTTGTAGTTTTGTCAAGCGGTGGAAAATTATCTGTAAAACAGAGCAGGGATATTTGACCGGGGTCTACGTGATCGTATACGGCTGGCGTTGAGATAACAGAGAGTGCTGGAAGAATACATACGATGGACGAAGATGCTGTACGCAAATCCGACAAGTGTGGTAAGGAGCGCGGCAGGAATCAGCGAGCCCTTCCCGGTTCGAGTCGGAGTCCATCACGGATCGGCTGTCGCTGTTGCTGTTCATACGATGCATGGATGCAATAATCGGAGACATACAGAAACCACATCCTTGGACACTACTGTATGCCGAAGATGTTGTTAGGTGCCGAGTCATGGGTAGAGCTGCAGACTCAAGTGCAAGTGTGGAAAACTCATCTGCAATATTTCGGACTATGGCTCAACATCTCAAAAACTGAGTCCATGGAATGTGGACCAACAGTAGAGGGTGGCTCCATCAATATCAATGGCACTGACCCCAACAAAGTGACCAAGACACTACACTTGGAGGACCATCATCCTCGGGCTACAAGGGGTCACCTAAATAAGTAAGTAAGTAAGTCCAGTGATGGGGGACAATAACTTCTGAAGGGCCACATGTTTCAAATCCCTGAGTCTAGCAACTTTCTGCTCCAGGTTTTGCAGAGTTCTTGGGCAACGTGGCATCAGAAAACTATTCCGGGCTAGGCTGTGGCGCAGCTGGCTAGTAACCAGCTGCTATAAATCACTACTGACCGAGAGGTCATGAGTTCGAAGCCCGGGTAGGGTTAAGCCTCCGACCATAAAAAAAAAAATAGCCCCGGCTTGCTGTTGACCTAGCAGCCCCGAAAGACAGTTGCATCTGTCAAGTAGGGAAAATTTAGGGACGCTTTATGCGGGAGGCTAATTTAACTAATTTACAACACCATAAAACTGCTCACGAGGAAAAGAATGAGGAAGAACAGCCATCAATGGATGGTGAAGTAACAGCTCCCCCTGTGGCCGGAATCGTGAAGCTGGAAAGATGTTAAAAAAATGCCTCTGTGTCTGTCTAAAACTGAATGTTGTTTGTCTGTTGGCATTGAATGTTTGCCATATATGTGTTCATTTTAATCCGCCCTGAGTCCCCTTCGGGGTGAGAAGGGCGGAATATAAATACTGCAAATAAATAAATAAATAAATAAATAAATTCCACTGGCCGGTCCTTTCTATTCTAGCCACTGCTGCCATAATCCTCCTCGACTGCCATTCATGTGCCCTCACCTTCTGGGAATGGTGCACACCATTACCAAAACAGCAAAGTGATGTTGGTGCTACACTTTCTTCTGGTCTTCGTGTAATGAACAGAGCCAACCCACAATAACTGGGACATGTTTATTTTGGCCTGCTGCGCTCTCTCCCCTTTCCTTTCATTGTTCAGAAAAGGAGCCGTGTTCAGGAGAAGCGTCCACCTGGACAGGCCTTGGGCACACACGGGAAGCCCGTCAGCAGCCGCAGCAGCTGCTCAACCAAGATAAGGCCAGTGGTTCTCCCAAAATGACAGTGTTCGTACATCATGCAAATCTCTTAACTGCTAGTTTTGTTTTCAGCAAGAGGCTGGCCAAGGCTAACCTATATCGCTCTCCTTCCAAAAAGGATGCGACTCAACAGTCGCGAGGACTCTATTTTTGCTTGAAGGAAATGGTCTGGTTTTAACCACTGAGAGGAAGGCTGTACAATCATATTTTTAGCAGCTAGACCCAATTATTGGGGTTTTCTGTGATCAAAAGACAGCCTTGTTTCCTTCTCTGTAAATCTGAAAGCCCGTTAGTAATACAGAGATTGCTACCTATCTAGACTAACGAGGGTTGTTATTATTATTATTACTAGCTTGGGGACCCGGTGGTGCCCGGGTTATTGGAAGTAGGCATTTGTTTGCTTTGGGATGTTAGGTAATATCACTTAAGTTTGCTCCAGATCCCTTGTTGGCTGGGTTCAATGTTCTCTGGATAAGGGTGAACTACAACTCCCAAATTCCCAGGGCAATCAAAGCCACAAACCCTGACAGTATTGGCAGTTGGCCATGTTGGGTCTTGTGTGCCAAATTTGGTCCAGATCTGTCGTCGGCTGGGTTCAGCGCTCTGTGAATACAGGTGAACTATAACTCTCTGATGCCTAGATCAATCACTCCCAAGCCCCGCCTGTATGCAAAGTTGGACATGTTGGCTCTGTGTGCCAAGTTAGTTCCAGGTCCATCGTTGGTGTGGTTCAGATTGCTCTTAGAGTGCAGGTGAACTATACATCCCAGTCCCTGCAACTCCTATAAATCATGCTGAATTCTCCCCAAACCTCTCTTTTTGGTTCAGTTACTGATCAATTCCTCTGCTTGCTGTGTGCCCTAGGAAAGAGTAGGAAAGGGTTAAGGGAGAGGCAGTGGGCGGAGTCATGCAAATGAAGTGAGAAAGGAACGCAGGGATGTGCTCGCTGTAACCTGCAATGTCCTGGGAGGGAGTGACTTGGTGGCTCCTCAGCACTGGGAAAGGGTTAAGGGAGAGGCAGTGGGTGGAGTCATGCAAATGGAGTGAGAAAGGAACACAGGGATGTGCTCCATTTCTAAGCTGAAGAGCCGGCGTTGTCCGTAGACACCTCCAAAGATATGTGGCCATAGGCATGACTGCATGGAGCGCCATTACCTTCCCACCGGAGCCGTACCTATTGATCTACTCACACTCTGGGGGTTGGTGCTCATCTTCATTTCTAAGCCGAAGAGCCGGCGTTACCCGTAGACACCTCCAAAGTCATGTGGCCATAGGCGTGACTGCATGGAGCGCCATTACCTTCCTGCCAGGGCAGTACCTATTAATCTACTCACACTTGCATGTTTTTGAATGCTAGGTTGGCAGAAGCTGGGGCTCCCCGGAAAAAAATCATGTTCCCGGCTCTGCTTAGTTGACGCATTTCCACTCTTATCAGCACCCAAAGACTTTTTAAAAAAATTATTTATTATTTGTTTATTATTTATTAAAAATCCCAGCAGGGTAAATGATCAAGCTGTCGTTATTTTATTGCCGCCTTCTTAATCTGCCATCGCATGCTTCCTAATTGTGTTATTATCTTGCTACGTACTTATTATGGTTTTATTGCACGGGAATATTTATACCGCAGTGGAGCCAACGTGTTTCAAAGCTGAATAAATCCCTCTAATGGTTCCTTCCTGGGGCTGCTTCTCCTCCGCGGCCGGATTGTGCCAGGAGGGCGACACCCCCCTCCCCCTCCCCCCCTCCCCCACTGGCCACCCAACCCCGTTGTGCCTTGTTGCTTAATTGGCTACTGGATGGAACGCTCGTTCTGTCGCCATCAACTGGGTATAATTGCTCAGACTGGGATTTCTATGAAAAGAAAAGCCAGGGAAATATAAATGTATGTGCATAAGAGACCGGGGGGGGGGGGGGGGATAATAACTGCATACATCTATTTTCTTTGATTAATCACAAAAAGAACTCTGCCATTAAGGGATTAAAGCAAAGCCATTTTACTCCTGCTGAGCATGTTCGGCAGTTTTGAAATTATTTTATGATCCTGATCAATGTAATTAATGAGAACGACTGTTAATTAGTTACACTAGCAGGTGGGCCGTGGAAATGCTATAGAATAACCGGCAACGTGGGGCTGGCTTTTGGGGGGGACGGTGCGCTACGCATCATAGAGAAGCCGCGCATGCTTGGCGGCCGGTTCGGGGTTGTGCAGAAAAATTGTTGCACCCCTAGGCTGCAGAGACACCTCAAAACCACACTGGAGCCCCAGGCTATAAGCAATGCAAGCTGTTTATTGAAGAATATATATATAAGCAATAGCAAATCAAAGTTCAAAGTCAATGAAACAAGATTTTAGTCCACAAGGTACAAGATACTTGAGAATCTTGACGCAAGGGTCCATGGAAAGCAAACACAAGAATAAACTTCAAACAAGGTAATCAAAACTAGTCCAAGGAATAGGATCAAAAACTGGAACAACGAACAGGATAAAAAACTGGAACAAGAGATTCAACCTGCACAATTTTCAGGGACACGACTTGATAATCCAAAACCCACAGCAGCAAGGACAAGACTTGGAACAAAACTCAAGATGCAAGGCTTACAGGGAACTTGGCATGGAAGTCCAAAGGTAACATGAAACCAGAATCCATGAAGCATGAAACAAGAATCCATAAAACAGGAACAAACCTCTCGATGAGCAAAGTTACCACCTCTGAAATCTCTCTCAGAAGCGACTCCTCTTAAAGCTAGATTCAAGGCCTCTTTCCGTGGGAGGTTTGCTCAAAACCCTTTCTCATTTGTAACTACAGTAGAGTCTTACTTATCCAACACTCGCTTATCCAACGTTCTGGATTATCCAACGTATTTTTGTAGTCAATGTTTTCAATATATCATGATATTTTGGTGCTAAATTCATAAATACAGTAATTACTACATAGCATTACTGCATATTGAACTACTTTTTCTGCCAAATTTGTTGTCTAACATGATGTTTTGGTGCTTCATTTGTAAAATCATAACCTAATTTGATGTTTAATATGCTTTTCCTTAATGCCTCCTTATTATCCAACATATTCGCTTATCCAACATTCTGCCGGCCCGTTTATGTTGGATAAGTGAGACTCTACTGTATCTGCTCCTTTGCAAACCTCCCTTTCTTGTCTCCGTTGACATATTGCTTTCTTCCTGTCCACCTTATTACTCTTATCAAGACTGGAATGCCCATCTGCCAAGGGATAACTCGACCTTGACTCTGCCTGCTTGGAACCATTGTCCACCTGCTCCCAGAGTCCTCAGGAACAGCAGCCTCATCAAACTCTGGCTGTACAAACTCCTTTGCCTCTGGCTGCATGAGAATCCTAGGATCCAACCCAGATTCATCTGACAGGTCAGGTGCAGGTACAATCACAGGCTGAACAGGCCCAACCCCAGGCTCACCTGACAGCTCAGGTGCAGGCTGGAATACAACAAAAATCACAAGAGGAAGAAAAACATACTCCGTTCTTACTTTATTTTTTCTCTTTCCCCTTAAAAGATAAATCCTTCCACCGACTCTCAGGCTCCAATCTTTGATCTGTTGTTCTAAAGTAATGGGAGCTTCTCCACAAACAGCATCTCGTTAATTTAGCCAATCTCAGCTGGCCCTTTCTACTCCTCCCGGCCCCTCCGGAGAAAGGGTTTTGAAGGGAAAACACCCCCTGGGATTAAAGCTCGAGACAGACTCCAAAAGTGTTAACTGCTTTCTGGTCTTGTGTACCTCATTAGCGACGACGCTGAGAATTTAATCGTGGTTGACAGTGTCATGGGGTTGGAGAAGGACCCTAAGGGATGAGGCTGGATACGGAGCAAGGGAGGTTTTATGTTTCCTGTGCGTGTGCAGAAAAACAACGAAGGATGCTTAAGAAGCCTTTGTGCTGGGAAACCGAGGAAGCCATTCGCTCTCCATCAAAGCCCAGCTTCCAGTCCTTACTCCAAAAGAGATCCACCGTCCTAACTCTGATCGGGAAGGCAACATTGCAGCGAGCTTAAAAGACGTTGTGATCAAACCACTGTTGAAAAAACCATCACTGGACCCCACTGATTTGGCCAGGTTCCTATCTCCCCTTTCTGGGCAAAGTCTTGGGATGTGTGGTTGCCTTGCAGCTCCAGGGGTTCTTGGACAAAACTGAAATCGAAATTGAATCCCTCTATGAGCCACCGCGGAGATGAAGATCTTTTGGGGAGGCCCTGCTCTCGGTCCGGCCAACGTCACAGGGGCGATTGGGGGGGACGAGAGAGAGAGAGACAGGCCTTCCTTCCCAGGGATTGCCCCCCGGCTATGCAACTCTCTTCCTGGAGAGATGAGATCAGTGGGTTTCAGCTTATAGGTCTGTCATAAA
This sequence comes from Anolis carolinensis, assembly GCF_035594765.1. Lineage (NCBI taxonomy): Eukaryota > Metazoa > Chordata > Lepidosauria > Squamata > Anolidae > Anolis > Anolis carolinensis. Next base: position 25,120,791 of record NW_026943823.1, read on the forward strand.
GGTATAACCCGCTCGTGGAAGTCAAACACGCAATGGTAGCTGTGGTGACTGTTCAGAAAGGCAACCAATATGTGTGGGAATGCACCTCCTCGTACATTTTGGCGCCTGCTCGCAGCTCATATTTTACCAATTTGCTGCTCCTCTGGAAAGGGAGAAGGAAATTCATCCCTGTTGCCAAGACGACGAGGTCAACATTCCTCCAGACTAAAATATACATCCAAATGTACGACCCACTGAAAGTCATAAGGGAATGAGTTTCACTTTCGGGTAAGATGCATGTTATAGAGAAGTATCCGCCTGACTCACTTAACAAAGATGTTTCCTCTGTTCTCAAGGGCCACCTCTTTGCAAATCCTTTTATCAAGAGATATGAAAAACCACGTGCAAAGTTTGGTCTAGATCCATCGTGGTTTGGAGTCCACAGTGCTCTCTGGATGTAGGTGAACTACAACTCCCAAACTCAAGGCCAGTGCCCTCCAAAGCCTTCCAGTATTTTCTGTTGGCCATGGGAGTTCTGTGTGCCAAGTTTGGTTCAATTCCATTGTTGGTGGAGTTCAGAATGCTCTTTAGAATCATAGAATCATAGAATAGTAGAGCTGGAAGAGACCTCAAGGGCCGTCTAGTCCAACCCCCTGCCAAGTAGCAGGAAATCGCGTTTAAAGCACCCACAACAGATGGCCATCTTTAATTGTAGGTGAACTAGAAATCCCATCAACTACAACTCCCAAATGACTAAATGCATCCCCCCCAACCCCACCACCAGTATTCAAATTTTGATGTATTGGGTTTTTTCTGCAAAATTTGGTCCAGTAAATGAAAATACTTCCTGCATATCAGATATTTACATTACGATTCGTAACAGGAGCAAAATAACAGTGATGAAGTGGCAACAGAAATAATTATATGGTTGGGGGTCACCACAACATGAGGGGCTGTATTCAGGGGTCACGGCATTAGGAAGGGTGAGAACCACTGCCTTAGGGTCACCTCTGGGGGAGGAGAGTGGTCACTCCACCCTGCGATGGCCCACTTGCCATGGCTGGAAACCTCCGTCACTCGGGAGTGTTGATGGGCTTTTAAGGTGGGTTTCGAATTGAAGCAGGAGATGGAGCAGATGTGGAATATCATTGCTCTACTTTTCAAGCAGCTTCTCTGCTGTGAGTTTTTGTTCAGAATTGCATCGGATGATTTTCTTCCCCATCCTTCCATATATATGGTACCCTTCTGAGGAGGAATGAAAACTCCCAGATGCTGCAGAGAGCCGTAGCTTTCCTCCCCACACCGACTGAGCACTTATGCGCACCGTGCCGCATGGACTTGAAGGGGAGAGAGCAAGTGCTGAGCACCAGGTTAAACACGAAGCCACCTGCCCACACGGTTCTGTCAAGTGTACCTGGCGCAAGCGTGGCAAGATCATTCCTGTTTGTTGTCAGTAAAGAGCCTCCCGCTGAGCCTGAGCTCGCGATCAATTCTGAGACATGGCAGGTCAACCTTGAGGTTCTGAACTACATTGTTTGCAGAAGATTTCTAGTTATTAGAGCAAGCCGGGAGGTGAAAGAGAGCTCCTCCGCCTCTGAAACCGGCCAAGACATCCGCAACGATGGCGACAGACAGGGAAGAAGAGGGGCTTGGGCTCCGTCTAATCCAACAGTCCCTTTCTCACAGGGATTGGCCTTCTTGATGCCTTTGAAGCAGCCGTTGAGGCAAGTCCACAATGCCTTACTACTCACCTGCAGAGGCATTTTTAGCTCATGCGCTCAAACATACCTAGACTGCAGCCTGTTTTTGTTTTTGATGGATATTTGTATTTGTATCTAGGGGCGTTTGCCCCATGTGTAAGCTGCCCCAAGTCCTCTTTGGAAGATGGTGGCGGGGTATAAGAATAAAGTCATCATCGTCATCATCATCATGATGTCACCCCAATTATGTATAATTTCTTCTGGTTATGGAAGTAAGGCAACGTTGTGCCCAAATAGGAGACCTCGAGGGAATGCCTTGGACTTCCAGGATGAGTGTGAAATCCACCTGAAATGCTGGGGACTACGGATGCCCATCCGTGTTGACCTTGCAAAGGACACACATGCTACCAAACACAACTCACGAAGAAGACAAGATGACCCAATGCTCTTGCGCTTGTCTTATGGGATCCCACATCGATACGTTGCCAGTTCAAACAAGGACAAGTCATCCAGCGTCATAAACACAGCGACAACCTCCTGCTCCGATGTGTTGGTCGTCTTGAGAGTTTTCCGTTTGTCAGTAAACCTTTTGTAGATAGCCAAACAGGCTTCAGCCTCTTTATTGGTGCCAGTGATTCTTCGTTGATCTTCCGCTGCATGTGTGTTTATACCCTTTTATTGTTATGTTTTTCAACACTATGCACAGGCATTATTTCAAAATCTGTACAGCTTTTAAGGCATTCACTCCGCTAATCAATGGTTCTGATGGAAAATGCAGTCTCCTCCCAACCAGTCTCACATTTGTTCTGCAAACAGGCTTAATATGACAATAAGCAATTGTTCCTTATCTCTTCCGTGTTTTAACATAATGGAAGACATCCTTAGATTTGCTTTACAGATGAAAGGAGAGATTGAGGTAATTTAAACGTGGAAAACACCAAGTGTTTAATCTGATTAACACCTCCCCCAATTAATAGCGTCTTTGAGTTGTTACAATTAAGATGATCATTTTGCTTAATAATCGCTTTTTTGAGCGATTACAATTAAGATTCTCATTTGGTTTTGGTTTTCTCATTGTCGCTACTTTAGGCATCTCTCAACAAAATAAAAGTGACAAGATGGAAAGATTCGCAATAAATATATAACAAATAACTTAATCTGCACAACCAAAGACACTTTCATCTGGTCCTTCTTTTTTGCTATGGGTTTGGATTTGGTTGGGTTGCAGTGGTTTTGCAAAACCATATACTGTAAGTCCCATTTATCGCTAGTATGGGCTCCTATAACGTAGTTTGGCTGCATTAAACTGTATCATAGACAAAAAATTCTGCCCATGACTGGTCTAGACTGACCATATCGCGCAGATGCATTAGATGGCAGTCTATAGGGGCCACGGACTCAAAAACGCTCCTTTTTCTACGCTTGTCACCTGCAAGAAGAATCTGGGGAGGTCGCCTTGGAAAATAAATGCATGCCCCGAAGCCTTTATTTTGTTTTATACTAAATGCTAAACCATTCAAATGCGTCAATAGCGGCTCGCATTACCGAGCGGCCCACAATGCATCCCGACAGCTCTACCTGTTCGGGAATGTATTTAGCACCGTATTTCAAAGCGTTGCAACATGCCAACATGCAAATTAAATTCTTCACTCCAAACGTCAACAGCGAGGTGGTTTCCTGCCATCCTGCGGATCTGCAATAGTTGTACGGCGGGGCTTCTCTCGTCTCTCTCCTTTCCAAACACACGTCATCTCACAAATGAACAAGGAGTTGGCCTGGAACACCCTCATTCCAAAAACTATCCATGCCGCAGACCTTTGCAAAAAAAGGCCATGTGGGTTTTGTCTTCTGCCACAGTTGCCAATCCAGATGGATTGGGTGAGCTCCCTCTGTCAGCTCCAGCTCCATGCAGGGACATGAGAGAAGCCTCTCACAAGGTTGGTGCACTTTATCTATTTCTGAATTTGCAACTCATAATGTGCACTTTGCTTATCCACTTTTGCAAACTCATTGGTTTTAATTCGATGTCTTAATACTGCGTTTCTGTTTTTGTTTTTCCCCCCGGTTATTGTGTATGTATTATTACTGGTTTTTGTTCTGTATTTTGATGTTTCGTATTTTGTTATTTTTTGTATCTGATTTTGCTGTAAGCCGCCCCGAGTCCCCTTTGGGGGAGATGGAGGCAGGATATAAATAAACTTATTATTATTATTATTACAGTAGAGTCTCGCTTATCCAACGTAAACGGGCTGGCAGAACGTTGGATAAGCGAATATGTTGGATAATAAGGAGAGATTAAGGAAAAGCCTATTAAACATTAAATTAGGTTATGATTTTACAAATTAAGCACCAAAACATCATGTTGTACAACAAATTTGACAGAAAAAGTAGTTCAATATGCAATAATGCTATGTAGTAATTAGTGTATTTACAAATTTAGCACCAAAATATCATGATGTATTGAAAACATTGACTACAAAAATGCGTTGGATAATCCAGAACGTTGGATAAGTGAGTGTTGGATAAGTGAGACTCTACTGTATTATTATTATTATTGGTAGAAGAAACATCAAAAACATCCGGGCAGGGTCCCCTGGGCAACGTTCTTGCAGACGGACAATTCTCTCACACCAGAAGCGACTTGCAGTTTCTCAAGTCGCTCCTGACACAGAAAGATAATGTGTCGAACTGCATCCATTCTCCTTCTGTCTCCACTTCTGTGGCATCCTTGTCACCCTCCCTCCTGGCCCCACTTGTGACCCCCACCCAAGCTCAGCAGGAGCGTGACACTCGTCTGATGGAATCAGGATCGAGGGCACGCTTCAAGCTCCCTCCTGAGAAGGTATTTGGAGGCAGGCCAGCTGCACCTCAGACCACTTCAATCTCACTCCACCCCGGCCCCGTTTATACCATCTCGGGTGGATGATGGAAACAGACGGCCAACGCTGCGATGCCAAAACCGAGCTTCCCTTCGTGTTAACATGTGTTTGTGTTTTCTGGTGCCCAATTCACTTAAGAGGTAGACTTCAGAAAAGAAACAGCCCGAATCAACTTGCAGCTGTCACGGATTCTGTTTCTGAGCGGGCGGCTTCACATCTGGAGTAAATGTCCCCCTGTTTGGGCCACAAGAGAAACCGCCAAAGCCACGGAAGGCTTCTTGCGCTAATAAATCACAAATGGCACGTACGTAGGTAGGCCTGCCTGTCTCCCAAGCCTGCCCAAGACTCCTGCCCAAATCCATATAAGCCGCACTAATACCATCAAGGTTAGTAAAAGCCAAACACACCCACAAACCTCTTTGTTAACTACGTATGTACACTCTGATTTGATCTTTGAGTGTAAAGTGGCAAATTATACACATATATATAAAAGACATGACTAATGGGAGACATTTTAGAACACAAGTCAGAACACACATGGCAGGCTGCCTTGAATGAAATCAGATGGTTATTTATTCTCTTTCATCTTACCGGTTCCTGCAGAAACTGTGTTTTCTGATCCCTGCACCATCCCCATATCAATCAACAGGAACCCATTCAACTTTCTTACTTTCTATCCACAGATAAAGTGTGCTATAAATGATACGTAAATGTATATTAATATCCCCGTATGTTTTTTATTGAGTCATTAGTGACTTGAGAACATCCTGCAAGTGGCTTCTGGTGTGACGGAATTGGCTGTCTACAGAGATGTTGCCCAGGGGACATTCCCCGGATGTGTCACCATCCTGCTGGGAGGCTTCTTTCATGTCCCTGCAAGCTAGAGCTGACAGACAGGAGCTCACCCCATCTCACAGATTCGAACCGGCAACCTTCAGGTCAGCAGTTCAGTAGTGATTTATTGCAGCTGGCTACTAACTAGCTGTGCCATAGCCTGGCCCTTTTCCCTTCATCCTACTGACCGAGAGATTATGAGTTGTAAGCCAGCTCAGGTCGGATTGAGCTCCTGACCATTAATAATAGCCTAGCTTGCTGTTGACCTAAGCAGCTCGAAAGACAGTTGCATCTGTCAAGTAGGAAATTTGGGTACCGCTTTATGTGGGGAGGCTAATTCAACTAATTTACAACACCAAAAAAAAAAAACTCCCAGCAGCGTGTGGAAAGGAGTGAGGAAGTACTCAGTTTATTATAGTCACAGGGTCCACCCCACCCCTAGTTGCTCTCCCATTGACGGCAGCACTTAATCAACTATCTTGTTTACAATATTCACTCGTTGCACTTTACCCACTTCGTTTTATCCCCTCTATTTGGGTGCCATATCCATGTTTTTACTATGTTTATTTTTTATATATTTTTACTATGTTTAGAGTGTTAAATTTAATTTCTGTGTCTATATTTTCTGATGTTTTTTTATTTTGGTTTGCTGTTTTATCTGGGCTGGATTTTAATGTATTTGTCTATTATTTTATTTTGTGCATTGTTGGAATGTTTTAAGTTATGTTAAATATGTTGTTGTTGTTCGGGCTTGTCCCTGTTGTGAGCCGCCCCGAGTCCCTTCGGGGAGATGGGGCGGGATATAAAAATAAAGATTATTATTATTATTATTATTATTATTATTATTATTATTATTATTATTATTATTATTATTGTCCCCATGTAAGCCGCCCTGAATCCCTTCGGAGAGATGGAGGCAGGGTATAAAAATAAACTATTATGATTATGATTATTATTATTATTATTCCATCAAGGACTCGGTGTCACAAGTGGACAATGAAGCGGCAGCTCCCCCTGTGGCCGGAATCGAGAATACCCTCATGAAGCCGGAAGCTGGAAAATGTTAAATTGCCTCTGTGTCTCTCTGCCCGTCTATATGTCGTATGTTTCATTACATTGAATGTTTGTCATGCATGTGTGCAATGTGATTCTCCAAAATGAGAATCATTATGCAGGAAAATGCCAAGGAAGATGCTACTCTATGATTCTATGATTCTATGATTCTACATACCATAGCTTGTTGTACATGGAAATAAAGGTAGTAACAAGAAATAGTAACAATATAATAACTTTATTCTTGTATCCCACCTCCATCTCCCAGAAGGGACTCAGGGCAGCTTACACAGGGACAAGCCCAACAACAACATAAATTTACATACAAACAGAAATTTAAAACAGTAATTTAAAATAGCCATAAAATAGAATACAGAAATTCTTGAAAGGATTCACAGTTTGGTTATGCTGGTTTGTGATGACAACTACTGTACAGTAGATAATACATTTTCATTTTTAAACAATTCAACCATAAATGTGAATTCTTCTTTGTGGAAAAATAAGACATCCCCTGAAAATAAGACCTAGTGCATCTTTGGGAGCAAAAATTAATATAAGACACTGTCTTATTTTCGGGGAAACAGGGTATTAGCCATGCACGTTCATACGGATTGTTGTCTTTTACAAATTAGATGAGCACAAACAGAGGAGAAGAACGGCCAAAGGAATCGAGGGAAAGAAGAAAGGACGGACGCACGCACGCACGCACGCACGCACGCCAGGTTCATTGAGCCAAGTGGCTCCTTTTGTGTTAATAAATTGCTACTTTCCTCTCTGATTAATTTCCTCGTTCAAACAGCCAGGAAATCAAAAGGAGAGGTTTTAGAGCACTCGATGAACTCTGCGGAGATACCGGGAGACTTGGACAAATAATCGCATAAAATGGTTTATGAAACCAGAGGGTTTATGGTCTATAAATAACCTCCGTGCAGTTTCTATTCTTTACACGTACAGTGTGACAGAGAACTGGATGTTCGCTTTTCACGAGTCCTTCCCTGTACACACATCAGGTAACGACAATATTGAGCCTGAAACGACCGGCTCTTGCAAGGGGTCCTTTTAAGGGCCGGCTTTATCATAACCGGGTTGCTGCGAGTTTTCCAAGCTGTATGGCTATGTTCCAGAAGCATTCTCTCCTGACGTTTCACCCACACCTATGGCAGGCATCCTCAGAGGTTGTGAGGTCTGTTGGAAATTAGGCAAGCGGGGTTGAAATATCTGTGGAATGATGTCCAGGGTGGGAGGAAGGAAGAAAGAACTCTTGTCTGTTGGAGACAGGTGTGGATGTTGTAATTAATCCCCTTGATTAGTATTTGATAGCCCTGTGGCCTCAAGGCCTGGCTGCTTCCTGCCTTTGTTGGGAGGTGTTAGCTGGCCCTGATTGTCTCATGTCTGGAATTCTCCAGTTTTCCGAGTGCTGTTCTTTATTTACTGTTATGATTTTAGAGGGTTTTTTTTAAAAATACTGGGGACCAGATTCTGTTCATTTTCATTGTTTCCTCCTTTCTGTTGAAATTGTCCACGTGCTTGTTCAAGAACAGGGGAATCAAATGCTAATCAAGGTGATTACTGTATATGCTCAATATAAGCCGACCCGAATATAAGCCGAGGCACCTAATTTTACCGCAAAAACTGGGAAAACTTACTGACTCGAGTATAAGACAAAGGTGGGAAATGCAGCAGCTACGGGTCAAATTCAAAAATAAAAATAGATATTAATAAAATCGCATTATTTGAGGCATCAGTAGGTTAAATGTTTTTGAATATTTATATAAAACTGTAATTTAAGATAATAAGACTTTAATAAGATAAGCCTGTCCAACTCTGAATACCTATATACTCAAGTATAAGCCAACCTGAATAGAAGCCGGCCAGGACCCTCACTCGAGTATAAGCCGAGGGGAGCTTTTCAGCCCTAAAAAAGGGCTTAAAAACTAGGCTTATACTCGAGTATATACAGTAATTGCAACATCCACACCTGCCTCCAACAGACAAGGGTTCTTTCTTTCTTCCTCCCACCCTGGACATCATTCCACAGAGATATCAACCCCACTTGCCTCGTTTCCAACACACCTCACAACCTCTGAGGATGCCTGGCACAGATGTGGGTGAAACGTCAGGAGAGAATGATTCTGGAACATGGCCAGACAGCCCGGAAAACATACAACAACCCCGCGATCTCGGCCATGAAAGCCTTCGACAATACATGGCTATTTTGATGCGCTTTCAAATGAAGAGTTCCAGTTAGATATTAAATTGTCACCATTATTGCACTTATCAATGTCCCTCAGTCTTGGTGATTTTAAGCTTGTAATTTTCCCTGACCGCTCTATAGTATTATTCTCTGCACAAGCTCACTCTTCACATTTGTACTGTGCTCTAGGTTTTAAGGACTGGCTATGTTAATGCTGTTTTACACTGTTATATTGTTTTATATTGTTTTATATTGCTTTAAATTATGATTGTGTTTTAATGTATGATGATGCTGGGCTTGTCCCCATGTGAGCCGCCCGGAGTCCCTTTGGAGAGATGGGAGCAGGATATAAAAATAAAGTTATCTATATATATAAAAGGGTAATGAAATTTCGGCCTAGGACAAAACAACAAAACTACACATCCCAGAAACACTAAACTTGGCAACACAACCCTTCATCCATGCCTCTACGTTCATACAACAAAAAGAAAAGAAAAATAAAGTCCTAATTAGAGGGAGAGGAATAATTGTTTTTATCCAATTGCTGCCAGTTAGAAGGCTAAGCTCCGCCCACTTGGTCTCCTAGCAACCTACTCAGCCCAACAGATGGCCACCCAGCCTCTCAATAATAATAATAATAATAATAATAATAATAATAATAATAATAATAATAAATACAATCTTAAGGTTAGCAGATACCCCTAAGGATCATCCAGTTCAACTTCCTTATATCATGCAGGATGACACAATCCAACCACTCCTCACAGATGGCCATCCAATATCTGCACAATAATAATACACATCGAATCATAGCATCAGACAGTTAGGAGACACCCCTAAAGGCCATCCAGTCCAACCCAATTCTGCCATGCAGGACACAATCCAAGCACTCCCAACAGATGGCCACCCAGCCTCTCAATACTACTACTACTAACAACAACAACAACAACAACAACAACAACAACAACAACATCATCATCATCATCATCATCATACAATCCTAAGGTTTGGAGTGACCCTAAGGATCATCCAGATCAACTTCCTTCTACCACGCAGGAGGACACAATCCAAGCACTCCTGACAGATGGCCATCCTGCCTCAACAAGTTCTCACCAACACCACCAGACAATGCCACAGCAACAGGTGGCTGGGCACAGCTAGTTATTATTATACATTTATCATAACTGCTCCCAATACAATACATCGGGGATGTTATACTGACATCTATGCAGAGTGAATTCTAAACATCTCTGTCTCTACTCATTTATTAAAGGATGCAACTTTTCCAAAATTCAGGTCGGACTCACCTTTTGTTTGGTCCCTATGATGGGCTGCAGGGTCTCAGAGAACGCAAGGGAAGAAACTGAGCCCGGGAGCCTTTCTTTCTCCGAGGACTTCCTTCCCTTTGGGGGGACTTTGAGGTTTCCAGTGGGCCGAAATCCAGAGCCCTGGCATGGCTTGGGTTTCCATGGCTACTGCTCCGAGAAACCAGATTAATTATTCAAGAGGCTCATGTCTTTCTCATGGAAAGCCAGGAGATGTGGCGGCACATTTTCTTCACGGAAGGAAGGAAGGGAGGAAAGAAGGAAGGAAGAGAGGAGGGGAAAGCCCACTCCTCTGAAGGAACTTCAGGTCAGGGCTCAAATATTGCCAATATTCCCTCGCAGCATTACATCTTCAAGTCATGCCTCATAAATATTACTTAAACATCATGGCACATGAATAACGCTGAAAGGGGGAAGAAAATCCCCCCGTTCGTTCCTGTCTTTCCCCAATCTCACTTCCCGTCTTTAGCCCCACCATCTCCCCCCAATTATCTGCAAAATAATAATAATAATAATAATAATAATAATAAAACTTTATTTATACCCTGCCACCATCTCCCCGTGGGGACTCGGGGCGGCTCACAATGTTACAAAAGTAACAGCGCAAATACATTAACAATACACGCAGTGTAAAACACAAGAAGATGACAAAACAAGTTAAAACAAAGATTTAAACAACAGTAATAATATTAATAGTAATAATATCAAACAACCACCAATGCGATTCAGTCAACTTCAAAGGTGGGGGGGGGGGGGGACTATGGCAGCAATATAAGATAAAATCATTAGATTAAAATATCCCAGTGAAAGGAACCTAATAACATTCAGAATAGAATTATAATTATAATGAGGCTGGTCATCCAATGGCTGTCTCTCCAAAGGCCAGCCCAAAACATCCAGGTTTTCAATTGTTTCTTAAAGGATGGTAGGGAAGGCACCAACCTAATCTAATTATGCCTGAATTATAGCAACTGCCTCTCCTTTGACTGCAATCCACACTGAAATAAATTGGGCTGTTCTGTACGCAGGGGAGAGAGCTTCAGGCACCCATGTTTTGCAAAGGGCATTGTTCCTATATGGACATATAATATTAAATTATCCAGAGATCAACAGTTGAGCATAGTCACAACTTGCTCATGATAAATTTGGCATTCTTGCAGGACAGATCAAGCCAAATTCCTCACATGCAAGTTCTGACCATGCTCATCTCTTGATCTCTGGGTGTTTTAATAACTGCAATCCATATGAACACACAGAGAATCCTTTCCAGAGAATATCAGATACAATGTTGAAACCATGGGGCTCGGGCTGTGGCGCAGGCTGGAGAGCAGCTGCAATCAATCACTGCCAGACTATAGTTGGCCACCGAGCAATAATAATAATAATTACTACTACTACTACTACTACTAATAATAATAATAATAATAATAATAATAATAATGAGGGTTGGAAGAGACCCCTTGGGCCATTGAGTCCAATCCCTTTCTGCCTTTGTGCCCCAAAAGCATAAGCAAAGCACCCCTGACAGATGGCCACCCAACCTCAATGCTAATAATAACAACAACAACAACAACAACAACAATAATAATAATAATAATAATAATAATAATAATAATAAGGGTTGGAAGAGACCCCTTGTTGAGACATGTCATCTAAAGGAGAGGGGGGAGGAGGAAGAAACAGCAGAAGCAGTGGTGGTGGCAGCTGCAATAAATCACTATAGACCGAGAGGTCATGAGTTCGAAGCCAGCTCAGGTCAGAGTGAGCGCCCGACCATTAAATAGCCTAGCTCGTTATTGACCTAAGCAACCGAAAGACAGTTGCATCTGTCAAGTAGGAAATTTAGGTATCGCTTTATGCAGAGGCTAATTTAACTAATTTACTACACCATAAAGATGTCCAGCAGCGTGTGTGCAGAAGAATGGGGAAGTACTCCACCAAGGACTCAGTGTCACAGTTGATGATGAAGCAGCAGCTCCCCCTGTGGCCGGAATCGATCACAACCTCACAAAACCGGAAGCTGGAAAATGTTAAATTGGCTCTGTGTCTGTCTCTATCTGTATCTGTATGTCGTATGTCTAATGGTATTGAATATTTGCCATGTATGCGTACATTGTGATCCACCCTGAGTCCCCTCTGGGGTGAGAAAGAAGGGTGGAATATAAATACTGTAAATAAATAAACAAACAGTATTTTATAATAAACAAACCCATTTTATAATAGCCCCATTCTCGAGGTGTTGCCAATGCTATATTGCACTCTGTCCATTTCAACTGTGAAATTACCTTCCCCATTTTGGCCCATGTTGCACTTTGCCTGGGTTCTATGAATTAGTCTCCAGTGTTAATATTGTATGTTTTATGTTGATTTTAACGATTGTTTTTACTGTAATTGATGTTTTTATTGGATAACTGTTTTATTGCTCTGTTTTGATATTTGATTGTTTTATTGGGCAAGGCCCCATGTAAGCCGCCCCGAGTCCCTTTGGGGAGATTGGGCGGGGTATAAAAATAAAGTTATTATTATTATTATTATTATTATTATTATTATTTGTGTATACATCATAGAACAGCGGTTCTCAACTTGGAGTTTTTGGCCGTCGACTCCCAGATATCCTAACAGCCGATAAACTGGCTGGGATTTCTGGGAGTTGTAGGCCAAAAACATCTGGAGACCCAGGTTGAGAACCAATGTTATAGAACAGATTCTGAACAGAATCCTAGTGGTTTACCCCTGAACTTAAGCCGTTGTATGATGGAAGCATTTAGCCACTTCTGTCCAACGCAAAATGTTTAAGATTGTGGAAGGAGGGTTGGGAATACACTGCCATTGGACATGCATACATGCCCGAGATGCGCATTGACGCCCATGGGGTGAACAAATGCAGGAACGCATAAAAGCAAAGCACTTGCATCCCAGAAGTGTCCAAGATGAGGCAAAAGGGAGGCTTGTGCAATTTGCAGCGAGCGGCTCGGCTCCACCGCCAGGGACCACATTCCTGGAGCACAACGCATCTGCATAAGATGAACCTTCCATGTAGACACACACATCATTCTGCCCCTCAGGGTGACGGGCTTTTTGCTAATGTAAGATAAACAGCATGTGCCACGTGGATATGTGTCAGTGGTGCTTCCAAACAATAGACGTTGAACGGTTGGGTTGTCAGTGTTTTTCATTTGGTGTCACTTCTCGATGGTTTGGAAAGCTGTTCCAATCGACACACAAACCACAACCAACTATCTTGACGGTTACAAGCTACAGAAACAATGAAGTGAAACAGAAGGTGGGGTTGATTCATTGTCTATTGAATTAAACTAATGGGCTTTGATTCTCAGCCTGCCAAACAAATTCCCCCACTTAGTAAAATGACACACGCGGCTTTCCTTAAGTCCAGTCAAATGAAGAGCCAAAAGCAACGCAGAAACCAATACTTTCCCGTGATATTTGCTCTTAAAGAGAATAACTGGTCAAATGGTTTCAGGCCGTAGAGCAGCTTGCCATGAAGCCTCTCTCTTTATGTGCTTCCGCTAAAACTCGTCTGTTTTATGTACGCAATAAAACAGGGGGTCCGTAGGATATTCTGCAACACGGTGGTAAACCACAACAGCCACAATCCTGTCGGCTGTGCCAACAATGAGCAAGGAACCTGAGAGATCGGGTACAAACGGCTTGGCCCAAAGCCAGAGTGAGCACTCAAGACTTCTCAGAAATATTTGCACTCATACATCAATGGGAAATCATCCAAACATCATGTTCTACAACAACCAACAACAACCAGCAACCACACTATATTTATATACCACTCTATCTCCCGGAAGGGACTCGGGGCGGTTTACACATAGGTAGGTACAACAAATCGACAGAAAATGCAGTTCAATACATGGTAATGTTATTTAGCCGGCAGAATGTTGGATAAGCGAATATGTTGGATAATAAGGAGAGATTAAGGAAAAGCCTATTAAACATCAAATTAGGTTATGATTTTACAAATTAAGCACCAAAACATCATATTATACAACACATTTGACACAAAAAGTAGTTCAATACGCAGTAATGCTATGTAGTAATTACTGTATTTATGAATTTAGCACCAAAATATCATGATGTATTGAAAGCATTGACTAAAAAAATGCGTTGGATAATCCAGAACGTTGGATAAGTGAGACTTTACTGTAGTAAATAAATGCAGTAAATAATAAATAAATAAATAAATTTTAGACTTAGGCTTACCCAAAGTCTGAAATGACTTGAAGGCACACAACAACAACAACAACAACAACCCTAATTAACTTGGCCAGAAGCAGGACCACACTTCCCATTGAAATCCTGATAAATGTATGTTGGTTAAAATTATTTTTATTTTTAAATATTGTATTCTTTCATTGTTGTTGTTGTTGTTGTTTTTGCACTACAAATAAGACATGCGCAGTGTGCATCGGGATTTGTTTGTATTTTTTTTTCAAATGATAATCCGGCCCCTCAACAGTCTGAAGGATTGTGGACCGGCCCTCGGCTTAAAAAGTTTGAGGACCCCTGATGCACAGTATAAGCAGTCACTCACTATTCTTGTCGTCGGTCAGTCCAGGATCCAGGCCAGGGCAGATTCCAGCAACAAACTATGCAGGGATAATCCAGAAGCCGTAGTCAACAATCCATTCCAAAGGTCCTCACCAAAACTATATGTTCAAAACTAAGGTCCAGCAAACAAAGTAATCCAACAGAGCTCTCAGCAAAGACCAAATCCAAAGGGCCACTCTTTGTGCTCCACGGCATAAGTGCTCTCACCTGTTGGCCCTTCTCTGGGCCACCTGGGTGGAGCTACACAGCTGAGTAGCATGAGTCCTCAATTGCAGTCTCTCTGGGATGCTTAGCTCTGCCTCGTGGCCACTGACTCAGGGCTCCAACTTGGTTCTTCATGGCAGGTGTGGCTTCCTCTGTGCCAGGCTGGAGATGTTGAGTCCCATCCGGGAGATAGGGCGGTATATAAATAAAGTTTTATTATTATTATTATTATTGTATGACACAGCAAACAAGATAGATATGCTGGATTTCATATCACATAATCACAAGTCAAACACTTCCCAAGTGTCTAGGACTGTGTGATGTATTATTATTATTATTATTATTATTATTATTATTATTATTATTATTATTGTATGACACAGCAAACAAGATAGATATGCTGGATTTCATATCACAAAATCACAAGTCGAACACTTCCCAAGTGTCTAGGACTGTGTGATGTATTATTATTATTATTATTATTATTATTATTATTATTATTATTATTATTATTATTATTATTGTATGAAACAGCAAACAAGATAGATATGCTGGATTTAGTTTCACAAAATCACAAGTCGAACACTTCCCAAGTGTCTAGGACTGTGTGATGTATTTTCGGATGATGCGCCCAGATCCCAGTAGGGTGGCCTTTTGCAGCTGGCAGATCGTAATTTTGTCAATGTCTATTGTTTCCAAATGCCGGCTGAGATCTTTTGGCACGGCACCCAGTGTGCCCATCACCACCGGGACCACCTGCACTGGTTTCTGCCAGAGTCTTTGCAGTTCAATCTTGAGGTCCTGATAGTGGCTGAGTTTCCCCTGTTGTTTTTCGTCAATGCAACTGTCACCTGGGATGGCGACATCAATGATCCAAACCTTTTTCTTTTCCACAACTGTGATGTCTGGTGTGTTGTGTTCCAGAACTTTGTCAGTCTGGATTCGGAAGTCCCACAGTATCTTTGCGTGCTCATTTTCCATGACCTTTACAGGTTTGTGATCCCACCAGTTCTTTGCTGCTGGGAGGTGGTACTTGAGGCATAGTTCCAATGGATCATTTGGGCCACACAGTTGTGCCTCTGTTTGTAGTCTGTCTGTGCAATTTTCTTACAGCAGCTGAGGATATGATCAATGGTTTCGTCGGTTTCCTTGCACAGTCTGCATTTTGGGTCAACAGCTGATTTTTCGATCTTGGCCTTAATTGCATTTGTTCTGATGTCTTGCTCCTGGGCTGCAAGGATCAGGCCTTCTGTCTCCTTCTTCAGGATCCCATTCGTGAGCCAGAGCCAGGTCTTCTCCTTATCAGCTTTTCCTTCAATTTTGTCAAGGAACTTTCCATGCAGTGTTTTGTTGTGCCAGCTGTCAGCTCTAGTTTGTAGTGCGGTTTTCTTGTACTGGTTTTTTGTCTGCTGTGCTTTGAGGAGTTTCTGATTTTTGACTTCAATCAATCACTTCAATCAATTATTATTATTATTATTATTATTATTATTATTATTATTATTATTATTATAGTTCCTGGCTTGCTACTGACTCAGATGCCGGGCTTGGCAGTCCTTCAATTTCATCTGTATTGCAGAGCCTGGCAATGTCCTCCAGTGTGACTTTGGAGCAGGCATGGGCAAACTTTGGCCCTCCAGGTGTTTTGGACTTCAACTCCCACCATTCCTAACGGCCGGTAGGCCGTTAGGAATGGTGGGAGTTGAAGTCCAAAACACCTGGAGGGCCAAAGTTTGCCCATGCCTGCTCCAAAGTCAACAAGAAATGGTCCATCGGGCTGCACAACGTGATCTGAGCATCTTCGACTCTGCGCTGTTTCATAAACGGTCTGATGTTGCGATAAAAATCTCTCAAAAAAAATATGATTAAAGATTATATGGCACGAAGAGAGCAAGGTGACGGTGGGGGGGGGGGGGGGGACTTAAACGCCGTTTCCCCGATCTCAATTATATGCCAAGCAAATAAAATAAACATGCTATTTGCTAATTAAAGTGCTCTGTAATGTATGCTGGAGACTGCTATAAATTACACTGACATTTAATTTTTTGACTGTTAAACAGAGGTTTATGACTCTGCCTTGCCAAATTAAAGAGGGGTGGGGGCGGGGGGGAGAGAGAACAACATTTTGCCTGGATATATCGCTCCCTCCCTCTTTATTTCCCTGCGATTAACTGTAGTTGATCATTATGTGTATGGATGGATGTGTTGCAAATGAATCAAACCCATAACAAATAACCAGCGCCATTTGTTTTTAACTGCGAGGGTATGTATTTTTATGTGTACGTTTCAAAGGCATCTCCTTCCACTCGAACAACATTCAATCAGGCCATCCTGCTTCAAGGTTCCTCGCTTTTGACAGACCCTGAAGCTGGATGCAAAAAGCTTTGTATAATTTATTTATTTATTTATTTATTTACATCATTTATATTCCGCCCTTCTTTCTCACCCCGAAGGGGACTCAGGGCGGATCACATTACACATATTAGGCAAACATTCAATGCCTTTTTAACACAGGACAAAGACAAACAAACATAGCTCCGAACGGGCCTCGAACTTATGACCTCCTGGTCAGTGACTCATTGCTCTCCCGTCTGTGCCACAGCCCCAGGCTCTTGTCCTGGCAGCCCATAACCAGTGGTTCTGTTGTCTCAGGGCACAGACGTCCACACTTGGGTTGTCCATCTATTTATTTATTTACAGTATTTATATTCCGCCCTTCTCACCCCGAAGGGGACTCAGGGTGGATTACAATGAACACATATATGACAAACATTCAATGCCAACAGACAAACAACATACATTAGACAGACTCAGAGGCATTTTTTAACATTTTTCCAGCTTCACGATTCTGGCCACAGGGGGAGCTGTTGCTTCACCGTCCAGTAGTGGCTGTACTTCCTCATTCCTTTCCTCGTGTTTTGCTGGCAGTTTTATGGTGTTGTAAATTAGCCTCCCCGCATAAAGCGTCCCTAAATTTCCCTAATTGACAGGGGCAACTGTCTTTCGGGGCTGCATAGGTCAACAGCAAGCCGGGGCTATTAATGGTCGGAGGCTTAACCCGACCCAGGCTTCGAACTCATGACCTCTCGGTCAGTAGTGATTTATAGCAGCTGGTTACTAGCCAGCTGCACCACAGCCTGGCCCTATTTATTATTTATTTATTTACTAGTGGTGTGCATTTGTATGGAATTGTGGTTCGTTTTGTGTAGTTTCATTTGTGTCGTCTCATTTTCGTATTTGTGACGATGGGCCGCCTATACGATATGAATTTTCATCTGGCTTATGAAAAAAAATGAACATTTTCGGACAATTCGCGGCAATGGGAGGGCTTCCAAGGCTCACCCCCCCCCTACCCCCCTGCTCAGTTTTTGGGCTACAGGGGTGAAAATTGCCACACACTGAGGACATTTCGACCCCTTTTAGCTCAGCAACTTTTTTAACATTTGGGTCTTCCCCAGAGTACTATTGTTATTGATAATATTATTATTATTAACACCCATTGGCACACATCAACTGTCATGGGGAGGCACTCCTCTCTCAGACTCAGCTTAAGGTCCCAGAGTAACTATCGTTTTATATATATATATATATATATATATATATATATATATATATGACCCATTGGTACAAATCCGATGTAATGGGGAGGCACTCCTCTCCCAGACTCAGCTTAGGATCCCAGAGTAACTGTCGTTATTAATATATATATTAATATTATTAGTAAGACTCATTGGCGTACATCCGATGTAATAGGGAGGCATTCCTCTCCCAGACTCAGCTTAGTGTCCCAGAATAACTATCATTATTGATATGTATATTAATATTATTATTAAGACCCATTGGCATACATCCGATGTAATAGGGAGGCATTCCTCTCCCAGACTCAACTTAGGGTCCCAGTATAATTTTGTTTGTTTATTGCACAGGTTCTCTAAAGGCTTGGTCACAGAGTCACGGTTTTACTTTCTTGTGGAAGGTCAAAAGGGAGGGGCCTGAGCTAACATCCCTGGGGAGGGAGCTCCAAACCCCAGTGAGGGGCCACCACTGAGAAGGCCCTGTCTCTCGTCCCTGACACTGAGAAAGCAAAAGGAGATCTGCCAGACTTCCCCAACATTTGGCCTCAAACAGATATTTGTGGGAAGCCCAAGAAAACTCCCAGAAACCCGTCAGTGTGGCTAAAGATTGGGTGTTGCCATAGTACTTTGTGGGCTGTTTGCAGGTTTGTTGTTTACAAATGGTTTAAGCCTGTTTTAGATGTAGCTTTACAAAGTGGAAGCTTGGTACACGATCCCCATTCTGGGCAGTTTTGTATCTATATCAGGGAAATCCTTTCCTTCTAGTGAAGGTCTGGTGGCTAAGACCCACCTATCCATGAGAAAACACCCCAGCAAGGCCGGACTCCCAAATAACTGAGCACCGAGAATTGCCATCCAAGCCCCATGAAGACAGCCCGGCCCCTGCAAGGCTCATGCCTCGGTCGCTCGATCCACAAACCGCTATTGATGCGCTGAGCCCCGCTTGAAGGCAGGAGGGCCAGGCCAGCTTTCGCTAAGGCAGTGGGAAAATCAATTGGCCTAAGCAGGCTCAGGAAGAGATACATTGGCTTGGATGGCTTACAGATGCCCACAGGCTGTAAATCATAGGACTGCAGAGCTGGAAGCAGCTTCAAAGGCCCGCTTCCACTCTTTGTAATTGCACAGCAGCCACTTGGCCAAGCTGCCCTCGTGCAGAGGTCTCAAATGAAAGTGGGAAAGGAAGGGAAGGAGAGAGAGAAAGAGAGAGAGAGATTTTAATTGCAGATTATTATTATTTTAGAAAAAGAGTGCCTGGGGTGAACAGGAATACTGGCACACGTTTGAAACAGTTCTATTATGTCTGTCTGCAGTGCAACTTTAATTGGGTTTACCATTACAGTTTCACTCAAAGAAATCCATTTTAGGACTATTACTATTATTATTCCATTTTTTTATATCCTGCTTTCTCTCTCAAAGCGGCTCTCAACTAAATATTGTATTCTAATACAACTTAGAATATACAAATATTAAAGCAGTATTAAACAACATGAGTATCAAAATAATCCTGGTTAAAAGCATATAAAAATCACATCACAAAATCACAGCAGCCCTTGATGGTGTCAAACAGCTTCATCTTTCATCTTCATCTTTCAAAGCCTGCTGCCGGAAGGAAGGAAGGAAGGAAGAAAGGAAGGAAGGAAGGAAGGAAGGACGGAAGGGCGGAAGGAAGGAAGGAAGGAAGGAAGAAAGGAAGGAAGGAAGGGCGGAAGGAAGGAAGGAAGGAAGGAAGGAAGGAAGGAAGGAAGGAAGGAAGGAAAGGCGGAAGGAAGGGCGGAAGGAAGGAAGGGCGGAAGGGCGGAAGGGCGGAAGGAAGGAAGGAAGGAAGGAGGGAAGGAAGGAAGGAAGGAAGGAAGGAAGGAAGGGCGGAAGGAAGGGCGGAAGGGCGGAAGGAAGGAAGGAAGGAAGGAAGGAAGGAGGGAAGGAAGGAAGGGAGGAAGGGAGGACAGAAGGAAGGAAGGAAGGAGGGAAGTAAGGAAGGAAGGGCAGAAGGAAGGGCGGAAGGGCGGAAGGGCGGAAGGGCAGAAGGAAGGAAGGAAGGAGGGAAGGGCGGAAGGGCGGAAGGAAGGAAGGAAGGAAGGAAGGAAGGAAGGAAGGAAGGAAGGAAGGGTGGAAGGAAGGAAGGAAGGAAGGAAGGAAGGAAGGAAGGAAGGAGGGAAGGAAGGAAGGGAGGAAGGAAGGAAGGAAGGAAGGAAGGAAGGAAGGAAGGAAGGAAGGAAAGAAGGAAGGACAGAAGGAAGGAAGGAAGGAAGGAAGGAAGGAAGGAAGGAAGGAAGGGCAGAAGGAAGGAAGGAAGGGCGGAAGGGCAGAAGGAAGGAAGGAAGGAGGGAAGGAAGGAAGGGCGGAAGGAAGGAAGGAAGGAAGGAAGGAAGGAAGGAAGGAAGGAAGGAAGGAAGGAAGGGCGGAAGGAAGGAAGGAAGGAAGGAAGGAAGGAAGGAAGGAAGGAAGGAAGGAAGGAAGGGCAGAAGGAAGGAAGGAAGGAGGGAAGGAAGGAAGGAAGGGCGGGAGGAAGGAAGGGCGGAAGGAAGGAAGGAAGGGCGGAAGGAAGGAAGGGCGGAAGGAAGGAAGGAAGGAAGGAAGGAAGGAAGGGTGGAATGAAGGAAGGGCGGAAGTAAGGAAGGAAGGAAGGGAGGAAGGAAGGAAGAAAGGAAGGGCGGAAGGAAGGAAGGAAGGAAGGAAGGAAGGAAGGAAGGGAGGGAGGGAGGGAGGGAGGGAGGAAGGAAGGGCGGAAGGAAGGAAGGAAGGAAGGAAGGAAGGAAGGAAGGAAGGAAGGAAGGAAGGAAGAAAGGGCGGAAGGAAGGAAGGAAGGAAGGAAGGAAGGAAGGAAGGAAGGAAGGAAGGAAGGAAGGAAGGAAGGAAGGAAGGAAGGGCGGAAGGAAGGAAGGAAGGAAGGAAGGAAGGAAGGAAGCAAGGAAGGAAGCAAGGAAGGAAGGGCAGAAGGAAGGAAGGAAGGAAGGAAGGAAGGAAGGAAGGAAGGAAGGAAGGGCAGAAGGAAGGAAGAAGGAAGGAAGGAAGGAAGGAAGGAAGGAAGGAAGGAAGGGAGGGAGGGAGGGAGGGTGGAAGGAAGGGAGGGTGGAAGGAAGGAAGGAAGGAAGGAAGGAGGGGAGGGTGGAAGGAAGGGAGGAAGGAAGGAAGGAAGGAAGCTTGAAGGAAGGCTCTCCGCTGCTGACAGGGATCTTCAAAATGAGGCCTGTGTTGGTGCCTTAGACAGGCAGCATGTCCATAAGCGGGATGCCTTTAGACGGCTGCAGGAGGCTGCCTTTATCCCTCCCAAGCGCACAATGCCGATGGTCCCAAGAGATGACTCCATTTGTAAGAGGGCTTGCGGAGCGGAGCTTCTGCCGCTCTTGAAGATTTGTGAGCTTCTACGTTCCCTTCATTGTAAGTGGCGGCACCGTCTACAGCCCCATAGGTTACCAAATCCGTTAGGGACATTTAAAAACTTGCATCATCTAATCTTCTAATCCTAGTCTTTTATGTTTTCCTTGATGTTTCCAAGATCTGGTGAGGCTCCGACATCCCGCAAACCGATTCCTTCTGCTCAAACAACCATGGAGGAAGATTACGGCAAATGTCGCCCAGGTTGTATTTATACAAGCAGAAGAAAGAGACCGTCAATTATTCAAAGCCGTGCACTAGCTTGCTACCGGTTCATGTAGCCTGGTGCCACTCGACAAGGGCTTGGGCTGCTTCCATTCAAAATAAATGTCAAAATGATGTCATATATACTGCTAGTATATATACTGGCTAGTAACCAGCTGCTATAAATCACTACTGACCGAGAGTTCATGAGTTCGAAGCCCGGGTCGGGTTAAGCCTCCGACCATTAATAGCCCCGGCTTGCTGTTGACCTATGCAGCCCCGAAAGACAGTTGCACCTGTCAATTAGGGAAATTTAGGGACGCTTTATGCGGGAGGCTAATTTACAACACCATAAAACTGCCAGCAAAACATGAGGAAAGGAATGAGGAAGTACAGCCACTACTGGACAGTGAAGCAACAGCTCCCCCTGTGGCCGGAATCGTGAAGCTGGAAAAATGTTTAAAATGCCTCTGAGTCTGTCTAATGTATGTTGTTTGTCTGTTGGCATTGAATGTTTGCCATATATGTGTTCATTGTAATCCGCCCTGAGTCCCCTTCGGGGTGAGAAGGGCGGAATATAAATACTGTAAATAAATAAATATATTCCGCTCTATCTCCCCGAGGGGACTCTGAGCGGATTACAGGGTACATATAGGGCAAACATTCAATGTCAGGTGAACAGCAAAGACAGGCAGGGCATAAACAGAGGCAAGGCTTCCCTCTTTTCTCATCTCCGGCATCTGGAGGCTGTGCTCGACGCGGCCGTGGGGAGGTGCTGTTGTTCCATTTTTCCAAGCCAAGGAAAAATGCACAGCTCATGCTCATATCGCTTCCATGCTTTCCCTACAGGCTGGCTATGGGCACGAACCCCTAGCGAGATCGCCTTCCCAAACTGAAAAAGCTCTCTTCCTTTTTTTCATCATGACTCTGTTTCTATAGAAACAAGAAGGAATCTCTCTGGTCCGCTCTTGAATCCCCCTCCCTCCCTCCCTCCCTCCCTCCCTCCCTCCCTCCTCAATGTATTTTAGGAGTTTTCCATGTTGCGCAATTTCTTCGTGGCTGCAGAGAATGGCAATCTGAGCGTCATCTGACCCATCACAGGGGCGGCCGGATACACCAGGGAAGTGAGCCGCATTTGCCACCCACCAAACCGGCCATACTTACACCCTGTTTCCCTGAAAATAAGACATCCCCAGAAAATAAGACCTAGTAGAGGTTTTGCTGGATTGCTAAATATAAGGCCTCCCCCGAAAGTAAGACCTAGCAAACTAGGAAGCATGCAGGATCGGTCAATGTACATACCATAGATCGTTGTACATGGAAATAAAGGTAGTAACAAGAAATAATAATATGATAATAACTTTATTCTTGTATTCCATCTCCCAGAAGGGACTCAGGGCAGCTTACACAGGGACAAGCCCAACAACAACATAAATTTACATACGAACAGAAATTTAAAACAGTAATTTAAAAACAGTATAGCAATAAAATATAATATAGAAATTCTTGAAAGGATTCACAGTTTGGTTACGCTGTTTTGTGATGACCACTACAGTACATTTTCATTTTTTAAAAATTCAACCATAAATGTGAATTCTTCTTCATGGAAAAATAAGACATCCCCTGAAAATAAGACCTAGCGCATCTTTGGGAGCAAAAATTAATATAAGACACTGTCTTATTTTCGGGGAAACAGGGTAGTCACCCAATTCACTCCTATGTTTTAGAAACGATTTCCAAACTTTTGGAAGTTAAGTATTTTTCAACAATAACACTATATCATGGTATATCACCCCACAAAAATGGGCAAACTGTTACAAAAACATGTCTAACCTGTCGAGACACAGAGGCCTTAAAGAGCCACACACGAGTTTAGTCCAACAAAAGGTTTATTATAAAGTAACAAAAATACGCTCAGAGGCTACTACTGCTTGCAACATTACTACCTGACTCAACTCCAACATAACCAGTGTTGGAAACGTGGGAAGCAAGTGGGCACGTGCGAGAAGGCGAAGGCATGCTGGAGGGAAATACATCGGGGGTTCCAAAAATGTTGCAAATAAGGATTAAAATGGGACCTAATTTTTTTTTCTTTTAGGGAAGTTAGATACAGAAAAGGAAAAAAGAAAAGAAAAGAAAATACTATTCATTTATATGGCAACGGTGGCAAGGATAGTTTATGCTTAAATTGTAGAGAGACAAAGATATACCGGCAATGGATCTATGAATTTTGAAAATGATGGACATTATGAATACGGACAGCTTGACATCGAACCAGGTTGAAAGCCCTTCAAAGGGTGGGGAGCTCTTAATTTGTTAAATATGCCATAGGGAAAGCAAAGTACAGTAGAGTCTCACTTATCCAACACTCGCTTATCCAACATTCTGGATTATCCAACGCTTTTTTGTAGTCAATGTTTTCAATACATCGTGATATTTTGGTGCCAAGTTCGTAAATACAGTAATTTCTACATAGCATTACTGTGTATTGAACTACTTTTTCTGTCAAATTTGTGGTCTAACATGATGCTTTGGTGCTTAATTAGTAAAAGCATAACTTAATTTGATGTTTAATAGGCTTTTCCTTTATCCCTCCTTATTATCCAACATATTCACTTATCCAACGTTCTGCTGGCTCGTTTATGTTGGATAAGTGAGACTCTACTGCATCTGCTATCTTTGTTGATAAGGAAGGTTGGAACGGAGGCTAAATCTAGTTGGCGCTCTATGTCTGTGATACATTAATAAGAGCTTCAGCTTGAATGTAGCCCGTAATGAGTAGTAGACCTGGAGGCAGTCCCAGTGAGGAGATTTTGGATGCTACCGCCTGCTTCCATGTGGATTGGAAGGCATCGTCCATGGTTAGTGGGGCAAGACCAAGGGGAACACGGGATATTCTAAGCCAAAGGTTAAGTACGGCCACCCACACCCTGGCCTCCGCCCTCATAAAGCCCGTCTCCAGCCACAGGGCGGCATTAGAGACGCATTCAGGCGCCTGCAAGGCCGATCTCAGAAACTTTGACTGAACCAGCTCTAATGGGGCAAAACTGGGGAAGGGTCCCAGCTGATCTCCATACAGGAGTTGGGCTAGTGACTGAGCTTCGAGCACTTTGAGCACGGCCAGTGTAAAGTGGCCCAATAACACTTTATCATAAAGGGTCCGGGGGGAATATTTCTTTAACCAACAATTGACTTTTAAAGTTTATTTATTTTATTATTTTATCATTTTATTTATTTATTTCTCCTCCAAGGGGACCCAGAGCGGTCTTATATAATGGCAAGATTACTGCCACATATAATACAAAATATAGTAAAAACCAACAATCATAAAACTCACTTAAAAACCAATATCACACTCAATTAAAACACTGTGTGACGGTTACAACAGGGCCAGTAGCATTGGACCAAACGTCAGAGCCAGTCTGTATTCAACTTCACATTAATCCAATGAATACATCAGGTTATATCAACTCGTATCCTAAAATGGGCCAAGTTAGCAATATTTTGGCCACTGCAGCATTCAAACAAGATCTTTTTCATCAATTGTTCCCAAAATCCCCAGCGATCCCAATCACACCAAGAGTCCCATGCTGCCCAGGTGGCGGCTGCCTTGGCTTCTCAGCCTGTTTGCTTGTTTTGTTGCGGTTCTTCTTGAGAGGCAGGATTTGAACAGGTATTATTAGGACTTGTAAATATTGTATCTGCTTTCTTGTAATCTCTAGGCAAACATATTGTCAGGTTGGAAAAGAGTTTTACAACAATGCCATATTTCTTTCTTTAAGAGAATCTTCTAAGATCAAATCACAAGGAAGAACAACTCCTTTGACAATACTAAAGGCTATTTTGGCCACCCCAAGAGCCAAATCAAAGAAGGCCTTTATGTCTTTCTTGTGGTCGGATCTGAGATTGCGTCTGCTCCCTTTCTTCCCCGTTCACACAAAATGCCTGTCCTTCCCTCAATGTGATTATATGTACACACACAAGTCTTCTGTTTTTAAAGGTATACATGGACACATCTATGTCTATATATAAAGGGTAATGAAATTTCGGCCTAGGACAAAACAACAAAACTACACATCCCAGAAACACTAAACTTGGCAGCACAACCCCTCATCCATGCCTCTACGTTCCTACAACAAACAGCTCCAGCTACTCCAGAAAATGGCCAGGCTTTGAAACTGCAAGGCTATTCACTGCTATTCCACCTAGAATCATAGAATAGTAGAGTTGGAAGAGACCACATGGGCCATCTAGTCCAACCCCCTGCTAAGAAGCAGGAAATCGCATTCAAAGCACCCCCGACAGATGGCCATCCAGCCTCTGCTTAAAAGCCTCCAAGGAAGGAGCCTCCACCACGGCCCCGGGGAGAGAGTTCCACTGGTGAACAGCTCTCACAGTGAGGAAGTTCTTCCTGATGTTCAAGTGGAATCTCCTTTCCTGTAGTTTGAAGCCATTGTTCCGTGTCCTAGTCTGCAGGGCAGCAGAAAATAAGCTTGCTCCCTCCTCCCTATGACTTCCCCTCACATATTTGTACATGGCTATCATGTCTCCTCTCAGCCTTCTCTTCTGCAGGCTAAACATGCCCAGCTCTTTAAGCCGCTCCTCATAGGGCTTGTTCTCCAGACCCTTAATCATTTTAGTCGCCCTCCTCTGGACGCTTTCCAGTTTGTCAACATCTCCCTTCAACTGTGGTGCCCAAAATTGGACACAGTATTCCAGGTGTGGTCTGACCAAAGCAGAATAGAGGGGGAGCATAACTTCCCTGGATCTAGACGCTATTCCCCTATTGATGCAGGCCAGAATCCCATTGGCTTTTTTAGCAGCCGCATCACATTGTTGGCTCATGTTTAACTTGTTGTCCACGAGGACTCCAAGGTCTTTTTCGCACACACTGCTGTCAAGCCAGGCGTCCCCCATTCTGTATCTTTGATTTCCATTTTTTCTGCCGAAGTGAAGTATCTTGCATTTGTCCCTGTTGAACTTCATTTTGTTAGTTTTGGCCCATCTCTCTAGTCTGTCAAGATCGTTTTGAATTCTGCTCCTGTCTTCTGGAGTGTTAGCTATCCCTCCCAGTTTTGTGTCGTCTGCAAACTTGATGATCGTGCCTTCTAACCCTTCGTCTAAGTCGTTAATAAAGATGTTGAACAGAACCGGGCCCAGGACGGAGCCCTGCGGCACTCCACTTGTCACTTCTTTCCATGATGAAGACGACGCATTGGTGAGCACCCTTTGGGTTCGTTCGCTTAGCCAATTACAGATCCACCTAACCGTAGTTTTGTCTAGCCCACATTTTACTAGTTTGTTTGCCAGAAGGTCGTGGGGGACTTTGTCAAAGGCCTTACTGAAATCCAGGTACGCTACATCCACAGCATTCCCTGTATCGACCCAACTCGTAACTCTATCGAAAAAAGAGATCAGATTAGTCTGGCATGACTTGTTTTTGGTAAATCCGTGTTGACTATTAGCAATGACCGCATTTGTTTCTAAGTGTTCGCAGACCACTTCCTTAATGATCTTTTCCAGAATTTTGCCTGGTATTGATGTGAGGCTGACCGGACGGTAACCTGGCCAACAAAGGATTCCCATAAGCCACAGCAACGCGTGGCCGGGCAAAGCTAGTACAACATAAATAGGTTTAGATCCTGTTAACGGAAACTCCAGGTTAAAAAAACCCCTGGGAATGGATCATGGAGTCTGCCTAAGGTGGAATCAGGTGTCCAACAGGGATGAGTTATTGCCCCGGCCTTATTCTCCACTTTTCCACTATGAGACTGCACTTTGTTGAGCGGAAATCATCTATCGGACCGATGGCAAGCTATTTAATCTCAGCAGACTGAAAGCCAAAACCAAGGTCACAACAACATCTGTTACAGAACTCCAATATGCTGACAATAATGTATTCTGTGCACATTCAGAAGAATCTACAAGCCACTCTAAACACCTTTGCAGAAGCATATAAGAAGCTCAGCCTTTCATTGAACATCGAGAAAACCAAAGTGCTCTTCCAGCAATCTTCAGCCAATCCCTCTGCAAGGCCAGGAATACAGCTTAATGGTGTAACATTAGAAAATGTGGACCATTTCTGCTCCCTTGGCAGCCACCTCTCCACAAAAGTCAACATTGACACTGAAATACAACACTGCCTGAGCTCTGCAAGTGCAGCATCTTCCAAATGAAGCCATTGTCCTCACAACCCTGTTATGCCTGTGAAACGTGGGCTGTCTACAGACGCCACACTCAACTCCTGGAACGATTCCATCAGTGCTGCCTCCGAAAAATCCCGCAAATCTCTTGGGATGACAGGCGGACAAATGCCAGCGTGCTGGAAGAAGAAGCAAAGACCACCAGCATGGAAGCGATGCTCCTCCGCCATCAACTCCGCTGGACTGAAGGCCACGTTGTCCAAATGCCCAAAGATCACCGTCTCCCTAAGCAGTTGCTCTACTCCCAACTCAAGAACAGTAAAAAGAAATGTTGATGGACAGGAAAAGAGATTGAAAAATGACTTAAAGTCAACCTTAATAGCTGTGGCATAGATACCGAGCAACAACTGGGAAGCCCTGGCCCTTGGAGGTCAGCTGTGACCAGCAGTGCTGCGGAATTCAAAGAGGCACAAATGGAGGGCAGAAGGGAGACACGTGCCAAGAGAAAGGCACGTCAAGCCAACCCTGACCAGGACCGCCTTCCATCTGGATGACGATGTCCTCGCTGCAGAAGAACACGCGGGTTAAGAATCGGGCTCTACAGTCACATACGCATCCACCGCCAAGACACCACACTTGGAGGGCCATCATCCTCGGCTCCTGAGGGATCACCTAAATAGGTACGTAAGCAAGTAACTGCCAAATAGTGCAGTGTAGAGGTACCTTTGCCTGTATGTATCCATACAATGCAAACTTCTTAATGCGGTTGCACCCTGGGTTAACAAACACCAGCTCTTCTGCCACTTTGGGGCCACCTCAGATTGTTATGCAGGAATCCAGGACTGAGTCCCCACGGCCACCCCATGTTCCCTGGGCTCAGGCAGCCTAAGGAGGTAGGTGGCAGTCCATTCCTGCCCCACAGCCCCCCAGCTCCCCTGCAAAAGCAAAAGGAACCTTCCCTTGCCGGACTTCCCCGCTTCCATTCCTGTTTCACCCCCTTTCCATGAGCCCACAGCTTTGGAGAAGGACACGGGCCTCCCTCCTCCCGAGCTGCCTTCTGACCTGTGGCTGCCTAGGGTCCAGCACGGGCTGCGCTTTCACCTCCCTGATGTAGAACGTAAAATGACCATCTTTTAGGCGGTTTCGCTAGCCAAGTAGGGTTGTTTTCCCAGCACATTATAATCTACCTATTTTTTCACAAATGACTCTTACACCAAGTGAAAAATTACCTCCGTGTGGGAATTATGCAATCCATGAAGAGTCCCCGGGGAACACTTCTAAAAAGAAAAACACATGCCAACACGTATTGCATTTCTATCGTTATCGCACATGGCAATCAATATGTGGTTTACACAAAGTGCTATCCATGCAGGAAATTCAGAACGCTTGGCATTCAATGTGCAAAAGGGAGGGAAATGACGGTATTTGTCAGGTATGTCTTTCAGCGGCTATTACCTGGGGAACTCCTGAATCAAGTGTCCCTCTGAATGAGAAAGGCTGGAGACCAATAACAGGGCAGAGTTATGTCCTCCTCACAAACTCCCCAAAAGCAGGATTTTAGGCTGAGATCAATGGAGCACAAATGGAAGAAATGAATATACCAGCACTGTTGTAAGAACGCTTGGGAGAAGGCTGAGGGGCAACTGCTCGGCGGTGCAGGATCACAACCGATTACAGCAACTCTTCAGTTTAGGGTATAGTGGAAGACGACATAGATCAGTGGCTCTCAACCTGGGTTCCCCAGATATTTTGGCCTTCAGCTCCCAGAGATGATGATGATGATGATGATGATGATGATGATGATAATTGTGCTGGTACAGCTGTACCATAACCTTCTACTTTACTTTCTTGCTGCAAATGTTTGCAAGCATAGGACAGGCCACCTGTCAATCACCATTAAGTTTGGTTCCGCCCCTTGTTCAGGGCTCTGGGAGGGAAGGAGCCATTTTTAAGTTAGTCTTACTTAGGAAGCATCTATAGGATGTAGACCAGCTCGTCCCGAAAAAGTTTCATATTTCAAGACCACCGGGGATAAAGAACACCAGGGATAAAGAATACCAGGGATATTGACCGTCCGAGGATACAGAACAACAGCACAGAAATATCTGAAAGTCTTGGCTGGTAGGTCCACTCAACAACCAGACGCACTTGGGAGTTGGCAGTGGGTCCCAGACCAGCTAGGCTCAGATAACAGATAGCCTGGGTGGGGTTATAAGAGGGTTTTCACAGTTATTCAAAGCCTATCGCCTGTCCTGTGGGGACAAGACTCCTTGAAGATTTATTATTTGTTCATCAATAAAGACTTTGTTATTTCTTTTAAAGACTTCAAGGTCATCTTTTCAGGAAAATTCCTCAACAACCTTTCTTTAGGCACCCTGGCTTCCCGCTGGGCGTAAAGCGTACGTCCTATATAATAGACAGTCAGTCACAGGCCCAGCGCGTGACAGAACAATTATTATTATTATTATTATTATTATTTTATTCTTGTATCCCGCCTCTATCTCCCCGCAGGGACTCAGGGCGGCTTACAAATGCAAAAGAGTATACATACAAAAACATCAAACACCGAAAATGCACAAATGAAAAATTAAAACATATGATTAAAATCAAACCATTAATAAGACAAAGTTAAAATACATCAATAAAAACATAAGGATGGGCTGATCAAAGTGCACTAAGTGAGACTTGTAAACATAGAGGAAGTTAAAGGTGCTATAAGAACATTGGGGAGAACCCAAATGCGAGTTGAACCCTGAGGCTATATAAAGAAATTACCCATGCAGATGCAACCGATCAAGGACAACCATTTGTGCAAGATCCTAACAGCTGGCAAACTGGAGGAAATTTCTGGGAGTTGTAGGCCAAAACACCTGGGGACCCACAGGCTGAGAACCACTGACCATAGATAGTAGTATTTCAGAATTAATAGGCCATTATAATTGTCCTTGAAAATATCTAAATCTGTCTTTCTAGGCTCCTTGAACTAACTGTATTCTAGCCAGAAAAAGATATAGAATGCAACTCTTGGAAGGGAAAACAATTAGCTCGTGAGAAATACCACTTTGCTTTTTTGCGTTTGCCTTTTTATCGCCTTCTCTTTCTAGGTCACTTCTGCAATGCTATCTCCAGCGTTGCCATAAATGAAACGGCTGTGGCCATTTTTTGTGCGCGCCAGAATATGTAGCGAAGAATATCCCATTGTCGGCCATTGATTTATCTATAAACCGGCAACTGTAAAAATGATGAAAAGGCTTCTGGACTAGCTAGCTTTGTGCCGGAGTTTATTATTTAAGCATTAATGACCTGCTCAGAGGTCCTTACTGGTCAGGTAATGACCAGCTAAAGAAGTTAAGAGCCTGAAGCAAAACACCACCATAAAACCTTGCATGTCGGATGGTCCTCGCTTCCTGTGATTCTATTAAGAGAACTGAGCATAAAGGGTAGTAGTGACATATATTTTCGAAAGGCATCCTGCCTCCTTGGCCCTTGTGTTTTATGTTTGGCACAGTGTCAGCAGCCCAGTTCCTGCCACACAAATCATCCCCTTCTTTATAGTAACAATATCCCTGCTGCACAGAAGAGGAATTACTGCTCTGGAAGAATGAGTGGTCATGCTATTATGAACTCTTTCAGTTGGAAAGATGGGAAATAAGTCAGGCATGGGCATGTTTTGGACTTCAACTCCCGCAATTCTTAGCAGCATACTGGCTGCTAGGAATTATGGAAGTTGAAGTCCAAAACACCTGGAGGGCTGAAGTTTGCCCATGCCTGAACAAACTTCTGCCAGAGGATATGTGGCAGGCATTACCTTCAGATTCCGTTCCAAGTGCAAACCAATCCAAGGGGAACAGGAAGTGCTGTTAGAGCAACCATGTGGAAGTACTGATGTTTTGGAATCCAGCAGTCAGGGAGGTGAACTCTCACCTAGTAACTGCAGATGAGATACTATGAGCTCATCCAAGGGAACAGTGGATTTGCATAAACATTCTCGGCTGTCTCTGAGGGGGGAGGGAATCAGGTGCAGAAGAAGTAAGAGACTTTGTGGGAGAGATAGGGACAAGCGGGGGGTGCAGAAGAATGTGTTCATGTTTTGCAGCCCTTAAAGCAGAGAGGTCTGTGAGACGATTTTAGATCTACCAATGTCGCTAAACCTAAGAGGTTTGTTGGCCTTGTTCTCTGTTCAAGCTTGGGTTGAACAGAAGTCATGTCTTTGGCTTCTTTTTCCAAATAATATTCTGGGATTTCTGCTCCTGTTGTGGTCCTGGTTTTAAGCCTTGTATTTTGGATTGATCCCACCTTCATGCTCCAGTTTTAAACCTTATTTTGGGATGTATGTTGCCCGTGATTTATTTTCTGTACCTAGTTTGGTTTGGCTTTTTGTCTATGACTCTTGCTTACAATATTGACTCTTTGTGCATGCTGTGAGCAAGGTGAAACCCTGCTGAGGTGCAACACAGAGTACAAATAACAGCTGCTATTCTCACCTATTACTACTAGTAGTACTATTGTTACATTCATCTCCCCCCTTCTTATCATCACCATACCCTCATCATTGGCTTCACAGTCTCAGGGTATTACTGACTAAACCTTTGGATTGCCAATGTTTCGGATCTCAGATGTTAGTTAAGAATCAGCATGATGGAGTGGGTTGAGTTAGCTCACAGCAAGCAGAAGGTGAAGTGTTGTAGCTGCAAAAGAATTATTGAGCAAAGGAGGCAAAGATGCAGAGTCCAATTCTCAAAGCTTCAAAAGGGTTATTTTAAAAATATAAGAACTACATTTCTTGGGAGAAAATATTGGGTCTAAGCTTCTCTCTCTTACTTTTAAGGGCTGGGCTTTAGCACAGCAAGTTAACCACCAACTTCAATAAATTGAAAGATTGGCAGTTTAAAGCCCGGGTCGGTGTGAGCACCCAAACTTCAGCCCAGCTCACTGCCTACATAGCAGATCGAAAACAGCTGTGAGTAGATAAATAGGTACCGCTTAAGCGGGGAGGCATTTTAATGGCACCATAAGGAAATGCCAGAAAAATGCTGCCAATCAAAGAAAGGAGGAAGTCTGTGAACAGGGCTCTTCAACATGGAGGACGGAGCGACAGCACCCCCACCCTCCTGCCAGTGGCCGGAATCGTGCACAACCTCCAGGACGCCGAAGATGGGAAATACCTATATATACCTCTATCTGTTGCCTGTCCTGTCTGTGTCTATTGGCATTGAATGTTTGCCATATATGTGTTCTGTGATCTGCCCTGAGTTCCCTTCAGGGTGAGAAGGGCGGAATATAAATGCTGCAAATAAATATTACATTTAAATATTACATTTTCTCAATCACACAGAGTAACAAGAGGTCTGAAGGAGAAGTGTGACCATAAGGTCTTAAAACTAAAGGACATGCATCCTAAAGAAATGCCATTCGATGTCATCAGTTAGGATGGAAGGAGAAAGAGAGAACAGGGGAATTCCAGACAGGAAACAATCAGGGCCAGCTAACACCTCCCAACAAAGGATTCCCCCAAGCAGGAAGCAGCCATCCTTTGAAGCTGCAAGGCTATTCAATGCTAACATAGCCATACAGCCCAGAAAACTCACAGCAGCCCAGTGATTCTGGCCATGAAAGCCTTCAACAGCACATTCACACTATTGCTTACTTGCAATTGTTTCCATCATGGAGCAGCACATGTGAAAAAGAAATTAAAACAGCAGCTCAGCAGTCATAACTCACAGGCAAGGGAAGGGAAGGCGGCCGTATATTGTGCCATAAAAGGCCAGACAAGGCTCGGAACAAGAGTCCCTGGACCGTCGCAACCCGGGCCGAGAGAGGCAGAGGAGGCACCAGGGCCCTCTCAACAGCCTCCCAGCCCGACAGCCCCACAACAACATGGATTCGGGCCCTGATTTATGGCACCATTTGGCCTTGGAAAAAACCACCGGCCAAGACTCCCTCGCAGAGAAAAAGTAAAACAGTGCCTTGCTTTGAAAACTCTTTTTCAAGAGGGAAGAGTAAAGGATACAAATTGGTAGGGAAATCGAGGCAGATCCTTCAATTTGTACGTCATATGCCCCATAAATCAAGTAGGATCATGCATCTGTATGGAATTACTTACCATTTGTTTGTGGTTTCCATTTGCCACTTACAGAAATGGGCGACTATACAAATGGGTTTTTCCGCCCAAGGTCCGAAAAACTAAAACATTTTCAACCCTTGGGTGGCGAAGTGCCAGGCCCTGCGAGCCAGGCCTACAAACCATCGAGCGCTTGATGCTCATAGTCGCGGCTGGCAGGGCGAGTGCCGAGGCTTGGCTTGGAGGGCCTACAATTGAGCGCCCGGCGCTTGGCTGAAGGCCCTGAAAGCCAGGCCCTACAGCCAAGCAACAAAAATCAGACAACCAAATGGCTACTGTTTCTTTTCTTCATTTGTTTCACTTTTTCTTTTGTTCTCTTGGGGTTGTACCGTTCCGTGCAAACCAAATGGACAAAACAGTACAAAACCACAAAAGAAACAGATGAAACAGGATTCGAGCCCAACCCTAAAATCAAGTCAATCAAAGTATGTCTACTGCCTACAAATAGTCGCACTGGGCTATACTAGTGATTGTCAACGGGATGGTGAACCGACTCTGTGTTTTCCTTTAAACCCACGTTATTGAACCACGTCCCCAAAACAAGCTTGGTGACTTGGATGCTTCTTGAAGAAGAACTACTCATTCTGATGAAAACCCAAAGCAGACTCGCGGCCCTACCGATATGACAGACAACGGCCACCACTAAATTCCCAAATAGGGCAACCTTTTATTTAAAAGAAGGAGAAAATGTGTTGCAGCCAAATGCTTAAGTATGGTTTGCTTAAAAGGGAAGTGTGGTCCGACAGCAAGGACTGAACCAAATCCGAACTGTCTCCATCTAGCAAACTCTTTTGTGGAATTAGTAGCATCTGGACAGAGATGTGAAACTGTGGACTGAGATCACGCCCAGCCCTCGAGCTTTCGGCCTTTCCAAGAGCGTCTCTCTAGCCTCCCACCCAGACACCTACACGTAGGAGGGCCGTCAGCCACGGAGGCCGTGTCTAGATTGTGCTGGAAAAGCACCCGGTTAGAAAAAACAAGTATCTCATGTAAAATCAGAAGATTCCATTCAACTTTTGGATGCAACACATTTTAACTCAAGCTTTAGAGGACGCAACCACACATCAAAGCATGATTATGAATTATTCAAAGGGGTGCAAAAAGAAAAACCAAATGAGGTAGTGAGAGGGGGATAAAAACGGTTCAGGACCTGCCTATCTCCGTGACCGCCTCCTCTGCTATGAACCAACGCGAACCCTAAGATCATCCGGGGAGGCGCTCCTCTCGCTCCCGCCTTCGTCCCAAATGTGGCTGGTGGGGACAAGGGAGGGAAAGGGCCTTCCTTCTCGGCAGTGGCCCCATCCCGGCTCTGGAACTCTCTCCCTAAGGAGGCCAGGCTAGCTCCTTCCCTGCCCATTTCCCCCCGGGAATTGAAAACATGGTTGTTCCAGAGCACGTCTGAATGAATAGAGCTGTCATTAGAATACTTCTCTCTGTTTTAAAAGCGTATGGCACTTTATCACTGTTACTCATTTCCATGATACAGCACTTTATGAAACCTGTCCCCGCTGGTTTGCTTTTAATTACTCTGATTTTATCTGCTTGGGTTTTAATGTATTGTCCATTATTCTATTTTGTGTATCGTTGAAATGTTTTAAGTTTTTTGTCAAATATGTTGTGTTGTAGTTTCGGGCTTGTCCCTGTTGTGAGCTGCCCCGAGTCCCTTCGGGGAGATGGGGTGGGATATAAAAATAATGTTTATTATTATGATTATAAAAAGGGAAGGGAAGGGAACCATCCCTTCCTCGGCATTCATTTCCCGAGTTCTTCGTTGGGCAGAGAGAGGATCCGGGGCACACAGCTCAAGGGCTGCCCCAGTCTGCACGAGGCACGGATCAACCATTTGGAAAGCTGTTGTGCTGCAATGAAGCTATTCCACTTTGGAAAAGCGCCACAGTAATTTCTTTCCTAATACAAAAGTGTCACGCAGCTCTTGATTCAAACCAGCTTTTATTTATTTCCCTTTGGAGGAAGCCCCGCTGTAGATTTCAAAATCGGTTAAGGAATAATTAAAAATTGATTTGGGAATGAGTAATCCTGCCCTTTTTCACACTTCTCGTGCGGCTCGTTGAAGGTAATGAAGAGACTGCCAGGCACAATCTCAAATCTGTGCTTTGTGAGTCAACGGCATTTCCCTGTGATGTGAAGCCCAGGTAGGGAACGACCAAGCCCACTGTTCTGGAAATGCAGAGAAGTACAAAGATGGACATTCGATAGCAATACTGTTGGCCCGGCATATTCACAGAGTCCGCTCCCATGGATTCAACTATCCACAGCGTGAAGTATATTTTAAAACTTCAAAAAAGCAGCCCTTGATTTTGCCATTTTATATTAGGAACAGCATTTTACTATGCCATTATATATCATGGATGACTGCATTTTTCTCTCTCATATATATGAGAGATAAGTATTTTTTAAATTTATATACTGTAATTTTATACTGTACTAGCTTTGCCCGACCACGCGTTGCTGTGGCTTATGGGAATCCTTTGTTGGCCAGGTAGAATAGCAGTGAATAGCCTTGCAGTCTCAAAGCCTGGCCGTTTTCTGGAGTAGCTGGAGCTTTTTGTTGTATGAACGTAGAGGCATGGATGAGGGGTTGTTCTGCCAAGTTTAGTGTTTCTGAGATGTGTAGTTTTGTTGTTTTGTCCTAGGCCGAAATTTCATTACCCTTTTATATATATAGATTTAATACTTTTTAACTGATTTCATGTATTGTTGATTGATTTTGTATAGGCATCTAATTGTGCCAATGTTGTAAGCCGCCCTGAGTCCCTTCGGGTGAGAAGGGTGGGATATAAATATTGGAAATAAATAAAATAAATATAAATACACACACACACATATATATATGGAGCCCCCAGTGATACAGTGGGTCAAACTGCTGAGTTGCAGAACTTGCTGACCAAAAGGTCCACAGTTCAAATTTGAGAAGCAGTGAGCTCCTATTGTTAGCCCCAGCTTCTGCCAAGCTAACAGTTTGAAAACATGCAAATGGGAGTAGATTAATAGGTACCGCTCTGGCAGGAAGGTAATTGCTCTCCATGCAGTCATACTGGCCACATGACCTTGGAGACGTCTATGGACAACGCCGGCTCTTCGACTTAGAAATGGAGATGAGCACCAACCCCCAGAGTCGGACACGACTAGGCTTACTGTCAGGGGAAAACCTCTACTTACTCATATATATATATATATATATATATATATATATATATATATATATATACTCACAAACATAGTTGTGAATGATGAACCATTATGAACTTTCTCACAATTTAGAAACTTTTTTTTCCACCAAAAACAAGACACGTTTTGGAAAAAGCTTTGGTTTTTTGGGGGGTTTTTTTGTGTGCAAACATATTTTGCACAAAATCCATTTTTCTGCACAAAACCTCTATTTTAAAGCAAAAAAAAGTCTTCTTTTTTAAAAGGGTTCATTTCTTTTAAAAGGTTAATCACTCTGAGAACTAAATGTCTGAATCCTTGTTGTTAGAGCGGCCTGAAGGGCCCAAGGATGGGTTTGAGGCGGAAACCGAAAGTCAACGCAAACAAAGGCGGAAGCAAACACTCTCGGCCACGCACCAAGAAGTCTTATCTGACTGTTGACTCAAATGCATCTCATCAACACCTTTGTAAAGTTTCTCAACCTGATGTTTTTATTTTGAATGAGCTCAGCTGGTTGCCAGCTGTTTTCGCCCTGCTGAGAAACCCCAGTGATTCTGCCTCCCACACTTTTAAGGCCACGATTGACCTCAGTAGTTACCAGGTCACGTTGCTGGGCATGAGATGATCCATCAGGGCCAGCATACCTCAGTCGACATAACCTGGGAGCCGAGGAAGGTCACTGGGAACCAGAAAGCAGGGTGGTTTTTGTGGCTGCGTGGCAACTGTGGGATTTCTCCCCAAATCCACCGGATGATGCCAAGGGGAGGCGCAGGAGGATACATGCGCTTTTCCAGCACCGATGAGACAAGCAACGCCGAGGTTTCCTGACCTAAGGAACAAACTCAGCACGGGAGGCAATACATCAAACTGACAGTATCACCGTGGAAGAGCGAACGAGAGGGAGGAATGGAAGCAAGGCTCCGAGTGTCAGCGCGGCAGTCACCCACGGCGTTGGTCTGGAGCTCTTGATTGATGACCCACCCAGAATCAGCACAGACATCCACAAGGATAAATTCAAGGGCTGGAATTTGGTTGCAGACTCAGGCTGGGGTAGGGATGGGGGGGGGGGGCTTGCACAGCTAGTTAGCGGGAGAGTTTAAACCAGTGTTTAAAGATGTCTAATAGAATCACAGCACTGGAAGGGGGTCCATGGGCCATTTTTTTGTGTCAGGAGAGACTTGAGAAACTGCATCTGGTGAGAGAGAATTGGCTGTCTGCAAGGACGTTACCTAGGGGACGCTGCCTGGATGTTTTGATGTTTTCACCATCCTTGTGGGAGGCTTCTCTCACGTCCCCACATGGGGAGCTGGAGCTGACAAAGGGAGCTCATCCATGCTCTCCCCAGATTGGATTCAAACTGGCAACCTTCATGTCAGCAACCCAACCTTCAACCCAACCTGCTGGCACAAGGGTTGAACCCACTGCACCACCGAGGGCTCCTTGAGGGTTGAACCCACTGCACCACCGAGGGCTCCTTGAGGGTTGAACCCACTGCACCACCGAGGGCTCCTTGAGGGTTGAACCCACTGCACCACCGAGGGCTCCTTGAGGGTTGAACCCACTGCACCACCGAGGGCTCCTTGAGGGTTGAACCCACTGCACCACCGAGGGCTCCTTGAGGGTTGAACCCACTGCACCACCGAGGGCTCCTTGAGGGTTGAACCCACTGCACCACCGAGGGCTCCTTGAGGGTTGAACCCACTGCACCACCGAGGGCTCCTTGAGGAGCCACTGGGTCCAGCCAATGCAGGAAATCCACTCAGCACATTTACAGCAGCCTCTTTCTGGAGGCATCCAAAGAAAGAAACGGGTTCCACTGGCAACAGCTGCCGCCATCCAAAGTTCCTTCTAACATCCAATCACTGCTTAGCCTCCTGTACCCTAAAACCGCGAGACCTCCTTTCTGTGCCCGGCTGCTCCACGATGGGACACCCACTGTTCACAACACGGGCCGTGATGCTAAGATCACTCTTGCGCAAGGAATTGGTGGTTGTTGGGCCAGGTGCTGCAATTGCACCTAGATGTGAAAGGGATTGCTCTGAAATCTGTAGGTCTTAGTCTGTTTATACATTAAAGTCCAATATAGCAGTATTTCCAATAAATCAATATAAACTATTTGTGTCCATTAAGGACAGCTGCTTCTTTCTCTCCTGAAAACTGGTCACAGACTGTTGCTGATACACAAACCCCAACTGTTTTTCAGTTAGCCTGCTGCTCTTTCCCTCGTCTTCCAATCTGATTAATATTTGTTGCTCGGTTAACCAGTCACGTTCTGTTGTCACTGATGCTCCATTGGTCAGTTGCCGGTGCTTCAGCCTTTGCACAGAGTAATCTGAAGGAGCATCCGCATGACGGCCGCGTTTGCACCGGCTCCAGGTCAGACACGTGGGCGGCGGGGTATATTCCTGCCAATGCATTAGGCTGGTATTCGCATTCACTGGGAGGAATGTACATTCAAAGAACCGGCTTTGGAACGCCAGGCCTGAATTGTAATTCAGTTTATCCATGACACCAATTTCTGTCCTCAGCGTTTTATGTTTTATGGAATGAAACAGCATATTATTTGCTGTAATGTAGTTTATTTAACCTTAACCTGACACCGTCCAACAGCGGAGGCAGATACGTTCAAAATGTTAATAATACAACAAGCCACACTGATTAAAATTTCAATTGTGTTTCCCCTCATCTCCTTTAGAAAGTTAATGAATTAATGAATCTTTAAAGGACAGTCGGGGAGGCCTTCGGAAAAAGATGCCTTTTTGAGTAAGGAGAGAAAGTGGCAGATTACAACTTAATGGCTCCAGAATAATGGTAATTTCCCTATTTTTCTCCTCTCGCCTTCACTCAGCTAATGGCTTCATTAGCTACACTCCCCATCGAATAATGAAAGACCATGTCACATCCATCTTAGTCACATCACAATAAAACCAGTTAAATACAATTCAGCTACCTGCCTGCTGCTCAGGGATGTTAGAAGGCAGAATTAGCAAAGCAATCAATAGGGATTGGAGTCTAGTCTTCCTCCTCCCACATCCCCAAATACAAACAAATACTGAGCGGCAAGCGTACACATAAAGTCGGTCAGTTCTTAGAGATGCTTCCACAGCAATGAAATAATAATCTATAGGTGCATAGGTCTCAGGATATGTACCAGATTGCCCTGCGTTGTATACAGGTTGAGCATTACTTATCCAAAATACTCCAAAATCCTCTGGTAAATGCGCAAGAGCTCTCGCATTTTGGGCCCTGTCCAGATGGGCCCTCTTTTGCCAACCCAAACAACTTGCATAGCACTTGTCTTTACTTTCTTTGTGAACTTGAGGAATTCCAAAGATGGCTTTGGCTTCAAAGCTGCCCCCGTCTCTCTCTGCTTTCCCTAAGTCCAACTTCAACCAAGAAAACCACCCCTAAAATGGGGCATCAAGAGGCATGAAGCTCAAGAACGTACACAGAGCACTACGACCTTTTTGTTTTATTCTGAGCTACACAAATGTTAATGCAGCTGACGTTTTACATAGTCACCAATCAAGGAATCAGTCTTTATCTGAGCACGCTACACTATAGCGTGAGGCGGTGGGGAGAGAAAAGAGACGGCCGCCTGAAGGCAATCTCTTCATCCAGATACTTTCATGGATCCTGCCATGTTGGGTGTCTCTTAAGTGATGGCCCGCTCCTTCTCTTTCCTGAAGACGGGGCAAAGAGAAAGACAGAATGAAATGGAAGGCAGCTTCCTTACAATGCCAAGACAACCTGGAGCACATTGGAGTAATAATGGCCACAAGCAGGATGGGAAGGGGGGGTGACTTGTCAGTTGCGGAGAAATGGCTCTTTTTGGAGTCCCATCCTCGGCTATGAGATCTAAGACCTCCTGTGGCAACTACGGCAGAAGCTCCTCCCTGCCGGTCTTACGGCTGGATGCCTCATTCCCACCCGAAGACAGAC
The DNA here is from genome assembly GCF_035594765.1 of Anolis carolinensis. Taxonomy (NCBI): domain Eukaryota; kingdom Metazoa; phylum Chordata; class Lepidosauria; order Squamata; family Anolidae; genus Anolis; species Anolis carolinensis. The sequence continues at coordinate 25,162,062 of NW_026943823.1, forward strand.
TTTGCAAATAGGGCTCTGCCGGGGAGGCAGCGGCAGGACTTTGGCAGCTGGAGGAGAAAGACACAGTTCACTTTGCCTTTGCAATGGCAAGGGCCTCCATGATCTCCTTATGATTGGTCTCATTCATGGCTGAGAAGTAGGTGGAGGCCCCAAGGCGGGAAAGAAAAGCAACGAAGTCTGAATTTGACAGGGAAGATGTGAGGCACCAATTTGATGTCAGTGTGGTCTATAGTCCTCTCCACATTCATAGAATCACAGAATCATAGAATAATAGAGTTGGAAGAGACCTCATGGGCCATCCAGTCCAACCCCCTGCCAAGAGTCCTATGACTCTTTCTTTGGGGAAAGAGTCACAGGACTCCCGTGAAAAAGAAAAATTGTGCATAAAGAAGTTGCTAGTTTTTTAACCTGGGAAAACACCTCTCTAGGAATTTCTAGGTCTTCCACATGACTCTAAAGTCAACTTCTGAAGGACGTAGAGCAGCAGTTCTCAACCTGGGGTCCCCAGATGTTTTTGGCCTTCAACTCCCAGAAATCCTATCAGCTGGTAAACTGACTGGGATTTCTGGGAGTTGTAGGCCAAAATCATCTGGGGGCCCCAGGTTGAGAACCACTGAGGTACTGATTCCTAGAGAGGTGTTCTCCATTGAAATCTCTAGCTTGCAGGAAATTGATGTTAGAATCACACCGGAGGATCCAGAGTTCTCTTTCTGCCAGTGAACAGTTAATAATAATAATGACAACAACAACAACAACTTTATTCTTGTATCCTGTCCTATCTCTCCGAAGGGTCTCGGGGCAGCTTACATGGGGTACATTGAAAACATATCTCTATATATATAAGAGTAATGAAATTTCGGCCTAGGACAAAACAACAAAACTACACATCCCAGAAACACTAAACTTGGCAGCACAACCCCTTATCCGTGCCTCTACGTTCATACAACAAAAAGAAAATTAAAATAAAGTCCTAATTAGAGGGAGAGGAATAATTGTTTTTATCCAATTGCTGCCAGTTAGAAGGCTAAGCTCCGCCCACTTGGTCTCCTAGCAACCCACTCAGCCCAGGGGACAGGCAGAGTTAGGCCTCACGTAAGCCTCTTCCACATTGCCTATAAGATACAGATTATCGGATTTTAACTGGATTATATGGCAGTGTAGACTCAAGGCCCTTCCACATAGCTATATAACCCATTTATAATGGACTTAATGTCAGGGGAAAACCTTTACCCTTTACCTTAACTACCACCAATTCCTCAATACTTTATTTCCCATACCACCATACTTCGCCACAGCAACGCGTGGCCGGGCACAGCTAGTAACCATATAAAATCAATAAAACAATTGCAGCCATGCACTCCCTGTGGTTTGACAATCACCAGAAGAGGGAATTTTTAGAGTTTTGTCCCAAGGATTTGAAGCCTTTGGCCGCCTTGGTGCTTTGTTTGTCTGGCAATTGTGACACAGTTTGGGCTCATCCCTCCTCTTTGCCCCCTCCCCCCCCCCCCCCCCCACTTTCTCTAGTCCCTGTTCCCCAAATGGAAGTTTTGTTCTTTGGGAGAAGATAGGTTTCTTCCTTCCAGGGAAGATCTTCCTTGGCTGCAATTACACACCAGCTAGATTTGTGTCAAATGGGTTCCCCTCGGAATTGCCCCCCTCGGCATTCGGGAGCAACCCAAGGCTTAAATTCTACTTTTCCTATTAAAGTTTGGTGTTTAATTAAAATTGCCTGTAATTAAAATGCAAATATTCCAGGACTTCAACAATAAATTGTTTACACTAGACTGAGAACGAGTTCTCAAAGGCTCTGGGCGGGAGGGAAATACTCCCCTTGCCACCCGCCCGAACATTCAGGCTTCCTTCTCTCTTCGGTGGAAGCAGGCGGGAGGCTCTCTCCTCTCTGCAGACCGGCCTAATCTCTGCTACACTAATGAAACCTGCCCCAGCCTGGATCAAAGATTCATGCACAGAATGCAAACCAATTCCCCACGTTAGCTGCCATAGAGCAAATAATTAGATGTACTTCTACCGACTATATATATATACTAGCTATGCCCGGCCACGCGTTGCTGTGGCATTGTCTGGTGGTGTTGGTAAGAACTTGTTGAGGTAGTGGTGGTATTGAATGTCTGTTGTATGGTTGTCTTTATGTTTAGTATGCATTTGGTTGCTTGTGTACTGTGAAAGTGGTGAGGGTAGAGGGGGTCAATACTGTGTAGTATTGTATAGTATTTATACATTGTCCATGTGTTGGGAATGCTTGGATTGTGTCCTGCTGCATAGTACAAAGGGTTGGGCTGGATGGCCCTTAGGGGTCTCTCCAAACTCTTGTGCCTGTCCCCTGGGCTGAGTGCATTGCTAGGAGACCAAGTGGGCGGAGCTTAGCCCTCTAACTGGCAGCAATTGGATAAAAACAATTATTCCTCTCCCTCTAATTAGGACTTTCTTTTTCTTTTCTTTTTGTTGTATCAACCTAGAGCCATGGATGATGGGTTGTGTTGTCAAATTTCGAGGTTGGGGGGCCTGTAGTTTTGTTGTTTTGTGGGTCACCGTGATGCCATCACTCTTTTTTATATAGATAGATATATATACACCCAACAGAGATAGATCTATACAATCAAAGCACTATTTTTTTCACTTGAAAAAAACATCACTATAGACATCCCTTGGTCCTCCAGCACATTTCCATTGGAAGCCGACCACAGAATCATGCTGGAGAAAGTTGACCATAGAGTCACACTGGACTACCTATGGAGAACATTTTAATCAAATCCATGAATAATCAAATCTGCAAAAGTCAAACTGATTTTGTGTGTATAGGTAGACAGACAGATAGATGGGACTCTCAGTTAACTGAAATTCAAGCAACCAGAACTCTCAAGCAACTGTCAAAATAATAATAATATTTATTTATTTATTTATTTATTTCTGGTGTTTCTACCCCGCCCTTCTCCCCTGGGGGACTCAGGGCGGCTTACAAATTGGCAACACAGTGCCATCACATCAACAATACAATAGGCATTAAAAACTAAAAACATTTAAAACATCATAAAAACCAATATACAATAATAAACATTACCATGCACCGAGGTAATGTCCTTTCATTCACTAGACCTTGTTAATCCAGAGTCTTAAAAACCGACCGTGCCAAGCTCGAAGGTTTATTCATTGAACGCTTGAGCACATAGCCATGTCTTTAGTTTTTTTCTGAACCCTAGAAGGGAAGGAGCCTGCCGGATGTCACTGGGGAGGGAGTTCCACAGCCGAGGAGCCACCACCGAGAAGGCCCTGTCTCTCGTCCCCACCAGCCGTGCTTGTGAGGCAGGTGGGATCGAGAGCAGGGCCTCCCTGGATGATCTTAAGGTTCTCGTGGGCTCATAGGAGGAGATACGTTCGGATAGGTAAATTGGACCGGAGCCGTTTAGGGCTTTGTAGGTCAAAACCAGCACTTTGAATTGGGCTCGGTAGCATATCGGCAGCCAATGGAGCTGGCTTAACAGGGGGGTAGTACGCTCCCTGTAGGCTGCTCACGTTATTAATCTGGCTGCTGCCCGTTGTACTAGCTGGAGCTTCCGGGCCGTCTTCAAAGGCAGCCCCACGTAGAGCACGTTGCAGTAATCCAAATGAGCTGTAACCACAGCATGGACCACCGTGGCCAAGTCAGAGCTCCCAAGATATGGGCGCAGCTGTCGCACAAGTTTTAGCTGTGCGAAGGCTCCCCTAGCCACCGCCGAGACCTGGGGTTCCAGTCTCAACGATGAGTCCAGGAGAACCCCCAGACTGCGAACCTGCGTCTTCAGGGGGAGTGCGACCCCGTCCAGCACAGGCTGTAACCCTATTCCCTGTTCGGCCCTTCGACTGACCAGGAGGACCTCTGTCTTGTCTGGATTCAATTTCAATTTGTTGGCCCTCATCCAGTCCGACACAGCGGCCAGACACCGGTTCAGGACCTGGACAGCCTCCTTAGTGACAGGTGGGAAGGAGTGACAGAGCTGGACATCATCTGCGTACAGATGACACCACACCCCGAAACTCCGGATGATCTCTCCCAGCGGCTTCATGTAGATGTTAAACAACATGGGGGACAGTATTGAACCCTGCGGGACCCCACAAGACAATGGTTGTGGGGCCGAGCATGGTGTGTGTGGAAATTTGTACTAATTTCCATGGGTTAACCAAACAGCCCATGGGTTAATTGGTGATGCAACTTGCACATCGACGATGGCTTGAACTGGCCACCAGCCCCACTCAGAGCCAGACTGTTCTGGCAACTATTCAACCACGCACTCAATCAAGACGCCTACTAATACAACTGAGTTGGCATGTGCTGGGCGAGGCCAACCCATAACTCCCAAGCTGTTACCCTGTTTAGCTGGAAATTACATCTTGCTCAGACAAATGGCACACACCTTATCAGCCTCTCCACAATAAGCTCACTTATGAAGAGAGATGGCAAGCCGGGTGTCACCGAGGAGCTTGGCCGTTTGCTGAGCCGGCATGGTCGCCAGAGGGGACCCCACCCCGATCCTTCTTCCCCGTCTCCTCCGCTTTAGCCGGATCATTGGGTGAGACAAGGAGCAGACTTCCAGAGATGCCTCCTTCCTTCCACCCGTCACGCTGAGGACTTTATGTGTCACGCACTGATTCAGGTTGCGTTGTCGTTCAGCCTCTGCTCAAGCCGTTTTCTTTGTGTGTTTTAATTGCCTTTCTTTCGGGAAGGACTGAACTACGGTGCTGCTTGATCTGAAATAATCATAGGAATGCTAGGAGGTTGTTTTTGCTTTTTTAGGGGAAACAATGCAAAACGCCTCTTCTTACATACACAGCAGGCGGCCACTGTTTGTGGAAAGTACAAAACAGACAGCAGAAAAGTGTAAAAAAAAAAAAGGATTGTTGTGTTTGTGTGCCCTAATATGCATTAAAACATTGAAATGCTTGTATATTGATTTTTTAACAACTACAAAATGGTATGAGTGCTACGGAAGACACCATTTTCTTGACACACTGAATGAAAGAGATGCACAAAACCATTCACTCGCCATTATGGGTGGGCTGAACCACAGCCTCAATGGAAGCCACAGACGTTTCTGGAAGAACCTAGAGAAGAGACCAAGAAGGTTGGAATATTGGGACAATTACTGCATGTTACCTTAAACCTTCTCAGACAACAGAATCATAGCATCCTAGAGTTAGAAGTGACCTCGTGGGCCATCCAGTCCAACCCCATTCTGCCAAGAAGCAGGGAACTCTCATTCAAAGCACCCCCGACAGATGGCCATCCAGCCTCTGCTTAAAAGTCTCCAAAGAAGGCGCTTCCACCCCACTCTGGGGCAGAGAGTTCCACTGCTGAACAGCTCTCCCACACACAGGGAGGAGGTTCTTCCTAATGTCCAGGTGGAATCTCCTTTCCTGAAGTTTGAAGCCATTGTTCCATTGCATCCTACCATGTTTCCCCGAAAATAAGACAGTGTCTTATATTAATTTTTGCTCCCAAAGATGCTCTAGGTCTTATTTTCAGGGGATGTCTTATTTTTCCATGAAGAAGAAATCACATTTATTGCTGAACAAAAAAAAAAGAGCATTTATTATATGCTGTACAGTAGTTGTCATCATAAACCAGCATAACCAGACAAACTGTGAATCCTATCAAGAATTTCTTGTTACTACCATTATTTCCATGTACAACACTCTATAGTACGTACATGTACCGATCCTGCATGCTCTGGTGTTCTGATTGGCAGTCATGCTTCCAAACAAAAACTTTACTAGGTCTTACTTTTGGGGGAGGCCTTATATTTAGCAATTCAGCAAAACCTCTACTAGGTCTTATTTTCTGGGGATGTCTTATTTTAGGGGAAACAGGGTAGTGCTCCCTCCTCCCTATGACTTTTTCTCACATATGTATACATGGCTATCATGTCTCCTCTCTGCCTTCTCTTCTGCAGGCTCAACATGCCCAGCTCTTTCAGCCGCTCCTCATAGAGATTCTTGTTCTCCAGACCCCGGATCCTTTGCGTCTCCCTCTTCCTCTGGACACCTTCCAGCTTAGGGTCAACCTCTCCCTTCAACTGCAGTGTCCAGAATGGGACACAGTGAGATTCCAGGTAAAGTGGCCTGACCAAGGCAGAAGGGAGCATGGGGAGCCTGACTTCCCCGGATGGAGGCACTATGCAATGCTCTTCTAGTTTCCTCGACGAGATCCATGTTTTGCCTTCTTCTTATCATGCACTAAAGGCATCTCCATCACCCTGGATGTCCACAGCCAGATGTTTCCAATATTGGCGGCAGCCTTCATCCTGATGGTTAGCCTGCCCTTCATCTCGCCCACAAATCCCCAGGGAAGGGAGGGGGGTCCCTGTCCTCCCCCAAAACACCAAGGAAACAAAGCCGGGGGGGGGGGACATCTCAAGGAAACGGAAGGGCTTTGCATTACTGTCTTTCCTAATGGGATCGAAAGTGGCAGATGCAGAAGATTTCATTCAGCCAACAATCTCCTTTTTATGATATGAATAAACTACTCAAACAGATTTAATCCTTTGCTAAATCAGATTATGAGAGGCAGGCACAACTTTATTCAATATGCCATTTTATCCAGTGTGACTAATGCGTTATTTGTATGAAGTTAAAGCGGAGCCCTGGAATAAAGACGGAGGAGGGGAAGGCCCCGGCGAAATAAATCAAACACTCTCTCTTGTATAATCCGAACAGACAGATCCCATTAGGATTCCTCTGTACATAGCTGTTGGTTAAAATCATTGACCAATATCCTTATGAATTAATCAAGGGAGGTAACGCGGCCTTGCCTGTCAATGCTGACTCCTCGTCTCCATTGGAAACTCACACCGGCTTCCTCGGCGCTCTGCAAAGAGACTCCAGAGCCCAGAGGTAGGGCTCCTCGGGGTGGCAAAATAACACACACACACACACACACACACGTTTCTATCCGCCTTGCCACTTGTAAAAACCAAATGTGAAGGGAAGCTTGACATCACAGGCACATCCAGTCACTCATTTATATTTATTAATTTACAGTATTTATATTCCGCCCGTTCCGGATCACAATGTACATATACATGGCAAACATTCAGTGCCATTAGACATACAACATACAGACACAGAGACAGAGGCAATTTAACATTTTTCAGCTTCCAGCTTCATGAGGCTTTCAGCTTCATTGGGACTTTTGGCCCAATGCTACTGGCCCTGTTGTAATGGCCACACAGTGCTTTACTGTTTTAAATGGGGTATAATATTGGTTTTTAAGTGTGTTTTTACGATCGTTTGTTTTACTATATTTTGTATTATATGTGGTATTAATCTTGCCATTATGTAAGACCGCTCTGGGTCTCCCTGGGGGAGAAGAGCGGTATATAAATTAAATAAATAAATAAATAAATAAATGAGGGTATGCTCAATTCCGGCCACAGAGTCCTTGATGGTAGTACTTCCTCATTGCTTTCTGTATATTGCTGGCAGTTTTATGGTGTTGTAAATTAGTTAAATTAGCCTCCCCGCATAAAGTGGTACATACCCTGTTTCCCCGAAAATAAGACATCCCCTGAAAATAAGACCTAGTAGAGGTTTTGATGAATTGCTAAATATAAGGCCTCCCCCAAAAGTAAGACCTAGCAAAGTTTTTGTTTGGAAACATATCTTCCAAATAGAACACCAGAGCATGCAGGATTGGTAAATGTACGTACCATAGATTATAGTATATGGAAATAATAGTTGTAACAAGAAATTCCGGATAGGATTCACAGTTTGTCTGGTTATGTTGGTTTGTGATGACAACTACTGCACAGTATATAATAAATGTTCATTTTTTTGTTCAACAATTAATGTGAATTCTTCTTCATGGAAAAAAAGACATCCCCTGAAAATAAGACCTAGAGCATCTTTGGGAGCAAAAATTAATATAAGACACTGTCTTATTTTCGGGGAAACACGGTAGAATTTTCTACTTGACAGATACGATTACTTAGGTCAACAGCGAGCTAGGCTATTAATGGTCGGGAGCTCAATCCAACCCAGGCTTCAATCTCATGACCTCTCAGTCAGTAGTAATTTTTTACAGCTGGCTACTAACCAGCTGTGCTACAGCCTGGCTTTAAGTCAACTTTGTCCCATTTTGGGCAAAGTTGGGGATACTCTGGAGTTAGTTGGAAATTCCAGAATACTTTGGGCTTTAAGGCAGTCTGGACAATGGGATCTAATCCAATTTGGCCAGATCCTCTTCCCAGACTGGACCCTGGAAGCACCAAGGAAATGGAGATGCTTCTTGGTTGTGTCGCGGCTGCCGCCACGCATAGGCGGGCACAGAGCTCCATCCAGGCTCCTGTCCATTCCGGGGATGTTTGCTGATGTCAGAACGTGGCACTCGCACAATCAGGAAGAAGCTCTACTACAAAGATAAATGTATTGTAACAACCTCGCATGGAAAGCCTGTGTGTTTCCAGCTTTCCTTTCAATAGCGCTGATGCTGCTGGAAAAAAGCCCACCTAGACGGAGGACAAGGATGAATGCGGACAACTGCAAAAAAGCAGTTCCATTGTCAAAGACGTTCTTAACTGAGATGTGCAGGCGTTTTGAATTGTTCTGTTTTGAATAAATTTTAATTGATTGTAGTTTAATTTGGTTTTGATGATGACTTTGTGCCGACGCTCACAGCCTGAGCTCCTGCGAAATGGTGGGAGGCTTCGGCGGGTTTATGCCTGCTCCTCCGGATGTTTAGTGCATTGCAAAATCAAGGTTTGCTTGGCGGATTTGATTTTTCCTGAATATTTTAAGGCCTGGTTGGTTAAATCCATGGGCGCGGAACCCATGAATACGGAAGGCCGACGATGCGCGATGAGCTTGACTGAGCCCAGCGGAACCTGCTTCCGCTTAAAAGAGAGCATCGCTCTCAAACGAAAAGCAGCCAGAAGTCAAAAGATCATTAGAAGTTGTCTGAAGTCGACTTCAAATCCCTGCTGACAAGGAATTTGTTTTCCTCCCTCTCCCCCCTCCCTCTTTTTAATGTCATCCTTTTATCTTTCGAAATCTCCATTAGTCTGTGGATAATTAGGGTCAGAAAGTTCCTGGCCAAGAGACACGAGAACAATTTAAACAACTCTTTTGATTACTAAGCACCATTAGCCAGGCGGCTTTGAAAAGGCGAGGCTTTCAAGAGGTTTTGTTTTGTTTTTTAATCCCTTCTGGACATTGGAAACGGTAGCAATCTCAAGGGAAAGTTTGTGGACGCTTCCAGCCTCTCTTCCGCTCCCCAAAAACTAAGGGGACAATCCTTTTTTTCCCCTGAGAAATGCAAACAGAAGAAAAGCAAAACAAGAAAGGCCAACCAAAAAAGGCAAGAAGGAATATATTTCTAATTTAGGTTAACCAGTCATATATTGTGCAGATTGAATATCCCTTCTCCAAAATATTTGAGACCAGAAGCATTTCGGATTTTATCTTTTTTCTCCGCATTTGGAATATTTGCATATAGGTAAAGGTAAAGGTTTTCCCCTGACATTAAGTCCAGTCGTGTCTGACTCTGGGGGTTGGTGCTCATCCCTATTTCTAAGCCAAAGAGCCGGCGTTGTCCGTAGACGCCTCCAAGGTTATGTAGCCACTGCCATGACTGCATGGAGCAACGTTAGCTTCCCGCCGGAGCAGTACGTATTGATCTACTCACATTTGCATGTTTCCAAACTGCTAGGTTGGCAGAAGCTGGGGCTAACAGCCAGAGCTCACTCCACCCCCCGGATTCAAACCACCAACTTTTCGGTCAGAAAGTTCAGCAGCTCAGTGGTTTAACCCACTGAGCCACCATAACCAGATATCTCAGAGGTAGAACTCAAGTCTCAACACAAAGTTCATGCCCCTGGGGAGAAAGGGCGGCCTATAAATAAAGATTATTATTATTATTATTATTTTATTTTGTGTCAAAAGTGAAAGAGACTCCTCGAAGACTGAGTAAATCCAGTCGGGCGTCTCTTGGGCAATGTTTCTTGTAAACGGTTAATCTTTCCAATTACCTCCAAGGTAATTTACCTGGCCCCCGCCCTCATTTATAATATAATATTTTTATATCAGTTTTAATAATATATTGTATATACATATAATATTGATAAGAATATTATCATTTTATACAATATAATACTAACAATAATACCATATAATAATATTAATTATATGTTATATATTACATATAACATTACAGTATAGTGGTATAGTTCAATATAGTATAATGCTAATATTGTGCTATGTTAATAATATATTGTATGTACATACAGCTGCTCTGAGTTCCCTTTGAGGTGAGAAGGGTGGGATATAAACGTAGTAAATAAATGTAGTAAATGAATAAATAAATAATTTTGGACTTAGGCTCGCCCAAAGTCTGAAATGACTTGAAGACACACAACAACAACAATCCTAATTAACCTGACTATCTCATTGGCCAGAAGCAGGCCCACACTTCCTACTGAAATCCTGATATGTTTATGTTGGTTAAAATTATTTTAATTTTTAAATATTGTATTGTTCTTTCATTGTTATTGTTGTTGTTTTGCACTACAAATAAGATATGTGCAGTGTGCATAGGAATTTGTTTTTTCCCCCCAACTGATAATTCGGCCCCTCAACAGTCTGAAGGATTGTGGACCGGCCCTCTGCTTAAAAAGTTTGAGGACCCCTGATCTAAGGAGCAGAAAGATGTAACTGACCAGAGGTTTACACAAACCCGCTAAAGCAGGGGTCCTCAAACTTTTTTAAGCCGAGGGCCGGTCCAAAATCCTTCAGACTGTTGAGGGGCCGGATTATCATTTGAAAAAAAAATACAAACAAATTCCGATGCACACTGCACATGTCTTACTTGTAGTGCAAAAACAACAACAACAACAACAACAACAACAACAATGAAAGAACAATACAATATTTAAAAATAAAAACAATTTTAACCAACATACATTTATCAGGATTTCAATGGGAAGTGTGCTCCTGCTTCTGGCCAATGAGATAGTCAAGTTAATTAGAATTGTTGTTGTTGTTGTTGTTGTTGTTGTGTGCCTTCAAGTCATTTCAGACTTTGGGCGAGCCTAAGTCTAAAATGTATTTATTTATTATTTATTTATTTACTGCATTTATTTACTACATTTGTATCACACCCTTCTGACCCCAAAGGGGACTCAGAGTGGCTTACAAATTATATGTACATACAATATATTATATTATTAGCATAGCACAATATTAGCATTATATATTACTATATTGAACTATACTGTAATATTATTAGTAATATTATATGTAATATAGAATATATAATTAATATTATCATATGGTATTATTATTAGTGTTATATTGTATTACATTATAATATTATTATCAATATTATATGTATATACAATATATATTATATTATAAAACTGAGGGCGGGGGCCAGGTCAATGACCTCGGAGGGCCGCATCCTGCCCCCGGGCCTGAGTTTGGGGACCCCTGCGCTAAAGTATATCAGCCAGGAAGGGCAAACAGAGGCCCAGGCCGTATCGATCTGCACTTCCATGTCATGCAGGTTGAACTGCATTGTATCAGAACAGAGCCATATAAGGCAGTTTGAATTGGAATGAACTGCATTGTATGGGTCCATACAGGTGAGATAAAGCAATTCAAACTGCATTATATGGCAGTGTAGATTCAGTCCTAGATGCAAACACAAGAGCTAACAATTGACACGCAGCAGAATGCAGCGCAATGGAAAAGGTTGGAAAAGCTGCGCATATCCCTGTTCAGGAGGGGCCGGGCTGTGGCGTAGGCTGGTAAACAGCTGCTGCAATAAATCACTCTGACCATAAGGTCATGAGTTCGAGGCCAGCCCGTGGCGGGGTGAGCACCCGTCAATTAAAAATAAAATATAGCCCCTGCTTGTTGCTGACCTAGCAACCCGAAAGATAGTTGCATCTATCAAGTAGGAAATAAGGTACCACTTATAAAAGTGGGGAGGGAAGGTTAACTAATTTACAACGTTGGAATGAGGAAGTGCCATCAGAGTGGATGATGAAGCAGCTGCTCCCCCCTGTGGCCAGAATCGGACATCCCCTCAGGAGAAGGTTAAATTGCCTCTGCGTCTGTCTGTCTGTTGTCTCTGTCTCAGTTCTGTGTGTATATGGGCATTGAATGTTTGCCCTATATGTGTAATGTGATCCGCTCTGAGTCCCCTTCGGGGTGAGAAAGAAGGGCGGAATATAAATACTGTAAATAAATAAATAAATAAATAAAGCGATTGGGGCAAGCAGGGCCGGCCCTTGGTCATTGTCAAGTGGAAGCAAGCAGTATTTTGGTGCCCCCTCCCAAATAAATCACTGAAAAATAAAAGAGTCAATAGAAAGAAACACTAATGGGGGGGGGGGGGCAATTAACATTTTGAGAAAGCAGTACCTTTTTTTAGATTGCTGTATGTTTTTCGGGCTGTAGGTTCTTCCCCAGCCTCCAACAGACCTCAGCCTCTTTTGCCATAGACGTGGGCAAAATGTCAGGAGAGAATACCACTGGAACATGGTCATACAGCCCGAAAAACCTACAGCAATCCAGTGACGCTGGCCATGAAAGCCTTTGACAACACAGTGTATTTTTTTCCAGACTCCAAAATAGTGATCCTGCTGTGTTGTCGAAGGCCTTCTTGGCCAGAATCACTTGGCTGCTGTGAGTTTTCCAGGCTGTATGGCCATGTTCAAGAAGCATTTTCTCCTAACGTTTCACCTGCGTGTATGGCAAGCATCTCAGAGTTTGTGAGATCTGTTGGAAACTAGGCAATTGGGGTGGAAGAAAGAACGCTTGTCCGCTTGAGGCAGGTGTGAATGTTGCAGTTGGCCACCTTGATTAGCTCTTAATAGCCTTGCAGCATCAAGGTCTGGCTGCTTTCTGCCTGGGGGAATCCTGCGTTAGGAGGTGATTAGCTGGCCCTGATTGTTTCATGTCTGGAATTCCCCAGTTTTTGGGTGTTGTTCTTTATCTACTGTCCTGATTTTAGAGTTTTTTGAATAGTTGTAGTTTTTAAATACTGGTAGCCTGATTCCTGATGACTACCATGTCAGACTACACAGAGAAGCCATTGACATCCACAGGCATATCGACAATTTCAACAAAAAGGAGGAAACATGAAAATGAACAAAATCTGGCTACCAGTATTTTGAAAACAGGACAATAAATTAAGAACAACACTCAGAAAACAGAGAAATTCCAGACCAAAAAAAACAAAACAATCAGGGCCAGCTAGCACCTCCCAAAAAAGGATTCCCTCAGGCAGGACTAAGCCAGACCTTGAAACTGAAAAGTTATTCAATGCTAATCAAGGTGGCCAATTGAAATATTCACACCTGCCTCAAACAGACAAGAGTTCTTTCTCTAACCCTGGACATTCCATAGATATATAAATCCCACTATGATTAATTTCCAACAGACCACACAACCTCTTAGGATGCCTGCCATAGATGTGGGTGAAACTTCAAGAGAAAATGCTTCTGGAACATGGCCGTAGGTAAAGGTCAAGGTTTCCCCTGACGTTAAGTCCAGTCATGTCTGACTCTGGGGGCTGGTGCTCATCTCCATTTCTAAGCCAAAGAGCCAGCATTGTCTGTAGACACCTCCAAGGCCACGTGGCCAGCATGACCATGGAGTGCCGTTACCTTCCCGCCGGAGCAGTACCTATTGATCTACTCACATTGGCATGTTTTTGAACTGCTAGGTTGGCAGAAGCTGGAGCAAACAGCGGGCGCTCACTCCGCTCCTGGGATTTGAACCTGCGACCTTTTGGTCTGCAAGTTCAGCAGCTCAGTGCTTTAACACACTTCGCCTCCGGGGCTCCATGGCCATACAGTCCGGAAAACTCACAGCAACCTGTGGTACAGTTGTTGCTGCAAGCCTAGCTAAGAGGAGGGCTTCTTACAAGGCGCTTTGAAAGCAGGGGAAAAAAAACACATGTTAGATCTGGGAAGATGGAGCATGCCGGATCCAAGGAATAGGTGCAGGGAAAGTTGCCAAGCGTAGGCTATGTGGTAGTGAGAGGTCTTTCTGTCTCTTCCTGGGAAGCCCACTCCGGCCAAGGGCTTCCCCTGCTTCCTTCCTTCCTTCCTTCCTTCCTTCCCTCCCTGCCTGGGGCACCTCAACAGCGCCCCTAGGGGAGTTAACCCGCAATTGTCTACTTCGCTTATAGCTTCAGCCGCCCCTGGGGGCAAACAAACATTTGGACACAACCACAAACACATGACCTGCCAACAACCTTTTTTAATACATAAATCAAGCAGGAAAAGACATAATTCCGACTTCAGGATGCAACCCCGTTCCTTCGGCAGGTAACTGATTCCCAACAAACAAATAGAAGTGTATGCCTTATGCATTTTTACAAAAATAAAAGGTATAAATCTATATATATATAAAAGAGTGATGGCATCACGGCGACCCACAAAACAACAAAACTACAGGCCCCCCAACCTCGAAATTTGACAACACAACCCATCATCCACGCCTCTAGGTTGATACAACAAAAAGAAAAGAAAAAGAAAGTCCTAATTAGAGAGAGAGGAATAATTGCTTTTATCCAATTGCTGCCAGTTAGAAGGCTAAGCTCCTCCAACTTGGTCTCCTAGCAACCCAATAAAAAATAATAAAAAACACTAAAAATTAATACAATAAAATACTATAATAACAGAAAATAACTAAAAATAATTCAAGAAAATAATAAAATATAATAAATAAAAATATAACTTACAATAAAATTAATTAAAAAATTGCAAATAACGTCAAATAAAAATTACACAACAATTTTTAACCAATACCACCACCACTTTGCCACAGCAACGCGTGGCTGGGCACAGCTAGTGAAATTATATGAGAGTGTGGTTTCATCAGGAGGTGGTTGGATGAGATCGTGAAGCCAGGGTGGTGTGAATATCAACCGAATTTCACCCAGACCAACCGGAATGGGTATATACCCACAGAGTCGGTGTATCTGCTTAGTTATTACTGCGTGCAAAGCAAGGAATTTATGGGGAACCTCATGCAGTCAAATGTATACTGTTGGAAGGAAAGAGATTCCCCAAAGAGCCAACAACCAAAACATCCTTTTGAAAAAGAAACCTGGGAGAAAACAAGCTAATCGCCACCATCAAACAAACGAAAACATTCTCAGCTTCTTTCTTTAAAAAAAATAGAGAAAAAGCCTCAAGAAAAGGAAGAGACAAGTCAAGGGCTTCTTCCCTTTTCCTCGGAATACATCATTTCACGCGGCCACGCTGACCGGCCAAAAAGACATCCTTGAGGCGGCCCATGTCGAATTCTGTATCAACATTGCAAGATGCTCCTCTGGCATTGTCTCTCCCCCTTCTTGGGATGACACCTCCACGCTCCATTATAACAGCTCCTATTAAATTAATGATGTTACCCACACCATAAATTAGGCAAATTGTATGCAAATACTGTTCTAGTAGCAATACAGTGGTTATCAGCTGTCTGCAAAAATAAATTAGTTTGGCAGGGTAAAGATACTGTGGAGCAGCATATTTAATTGAGCCCTAATTTTATTGTGATTATTACTTTTAAGTAACAACAGCGTTGCGGTTATTAAGCGACACAATGCCACGGTTGACGCAGAGCTGATAAAACACTTCACAAGATCCATGACGCCTGTTTGCAGATTAATACTGATACGGGGTAATTTACAGTCCTAAGGAGCCCGTCTCAATGGCCACGGAAAAACACTTATGGAAAATCAAACATGACAGATATTTGGGATTTTAAGCCCTGGTGGCTATGGTACAGCATGGCAAAAGTTTATTATTATTATTATTATTATTATTATTATTATTATTATTATTATTATATCCATTAAAGATTTGGCTGTTAATAATAATAATAATAATAATAATACTTTATTTTTCTATCCTGCCATCATCTCCCCGAAGGGACTCGGGGCGGCGAACACGGGGCCAAGCCCAAAATAAAACAAAATATGACAATTAAAACCAATATAAGTAAGTAAAAACAATATCAACATAACATTCAGATATAATATTGACCATGTTTGAATATAATATTTGACCATGTTTACCAATTCTAATGTATTATTCAATACACATCAGATTCTCTATCAAGCCCTTTACAATTCTGAGATTGGATACTGTTGTTTTTTTACCTACAGCAGTTGCTGTATTTTAATGTTTTTAACCAGAGGATACTGTGAATTTGTGATGTTATGTCAGCTGTTTATTGTTTATGTTTTGTTTAGCACTTGTTGTATTTTGCATGTTACACCTTGATTGTTCTGTGAGCCGCCCCGAGTCCCTCTGGGAGACAGTGATGCAATATAAATAAAAGTTTATTATTATTACTATTATTATTATTTCACATGGTTTAACATGCCAATATTGAACTAGGATACCTTTACAAAGCATATCATGTTTCACCGACATCTTCAAGGCACCATTCCGTTTAATTTATTTTCACACAGCTTGTTTTATGATTAGCAGATGACCACCTAATGGGGCATCTGCTAACAACCTAATAATAATAATAATAATAATAATAATAATGTCCCTTTATTTTCAGCAAAACACACATCAGGACTCACTTGGCAAAGTCAAACACTGACAAGGAGCCCAGACCCTGGCAAACCTTATGCTAAATATCTACGGGCAACAAAGCTTTGCGGCTGAAATGCAGCCCCCAGGCCCAACTTCTGTGCCACACAAACACCAACTTCCAGTTTGAACCAAATCCCTCTCTCCCCAAAAAGGGTTGCGATGGGCGGACTTTGGCCTTTTTCTTCTCCTGTCACATTTTGGCCAGGTCAAGGAGGATGGATGGGAATGAAAGGCTTTGGGGTTACAATAAAGGCAAGGGACGAAAGAGATGGGAAAGGAAAGCCGGAGCCTGGGTCGCCTTTGTGGAAAGGACACGATCAAAGGAGGGAGACGCCGTGAGTGACACCACCAAGTGCCTGTGGAAGTGCCCACGAGAGACGGCAGAGACCGTCCTCTGTGGAGTGGCCTTGTTGGGGGCCGAGCCGTGAACCCCAAGCACCAAAGGCTCCGAAGAATAATAATAATAATAATAATAATAATAATAATAATAATAATGTGGTGTTCCTTCAAAGGACCATTCCTAAGTGGGAGCCGGACACTTCCATGCCATGCCATGACACCTTTCGTGACTTGCCCAAGGGAAGAAGCAGCGCCAGCAAAGGCTTCCTCCCCACGGGGGTGACCATCAAGGAGAATCCCAACGAGGAGGAAGATCATAACAATAACATGTGAAGGAGGGCCATCCAAAGAGGGCTCCGGGGATGCACAAGCCCCGCATCATCCCCATCCTCAGCATCACTCCTGTGCTTCTCATTCCAAAAGATCCACAGCTTGCCCTCGGCTCCTGGCCTTCAGCTGGGGACGCCCGGCAGGCACATCCTCCATCATCATCATCACCAACATCATCATCATCAGGACGAAACATCAGGACCCTCAACGCTGCGATCCATAATATGATGATTCGAAGACATTCCTACTTGCCCGGGGCTCAGGGCATTCCTTCCCCCGGGGACTCCGGACAGGCCAGCCCACCCTCACCACCACCTATTAGTAGTATTATTCCAAATGATTGTTAAGAAACGATCCCGCCCCCCCCCCCCCGCCCCCTCTTCTTCCTCGGAGCAGCCCCGCTTGGCATGCCTTGCCCGGACTCACCAGGGCTGGTCCAGGTCCCAGTCTCGGAAGAAGTCGAATAGATCCATCCCGGCGGGTGGCGGGGCTCGCCCTCTTCCTCCTCCTCCTCCTCCTCGCCCGCCTTGGCCCCCCAGAGCCGGGCGGGCGGGCGGGCGGGCGGGCTGGAGCGGCTTCTCCTTCGCCTGCGTTGCAGCCGCCTTTGCAGCCAGGCGCCGGGGCTCGAGGGGGAGGAGGAGGAGGAGGAGGAGGAGGAGGAGGAAGGGCTGGGAGGGAGACCAGGAGCGGGGGGTGGGGGTGGGGGGGAGGCGGCAGCGGCGGCGGCGGGCGCGGCTCGGAGGCTGCGAGAGAGGCAGAAGCCCCGCCGCCGCCGCCGGAGCAGCAGCAGCACCTTCCTCCCCCTCCTCTTCCTCCTCCTCTTCGTCCACAAAGGGAGGAGCGAGAAGCAGCAGCAGCAGCAGCAGCAGCAGCAGCGCCTCCCGCCGCCCCTTCCCCGGCGACGCCTCCCGCTCTTCTCCCTCCTCCCCTGCCTCCCCCTCGGTCTCTCCAGGCCCGGCTCCGGCCAAAGAGCGCCGCTCTCCGGCTCTCCGGCTCTCCGCCTCCCGACCTGCCTCTCCCACCAGCGACGCGCAGCGCTCTTCTCCTTCTTTTCCTCTTCTCCCCTCCCTCCCTCCCTCCCTCCCTTCCTTCATTCCCTCCTTCCTCGCCTTCTTCCCTCCCTCCCTCCTTCCTTCTTTCCCTTCCTTCCTCTTTTCCTCCTTCCTTCCTTCCTTCCCTCCTTCTTCTTTTCCTCTCTCCCTCCCTCCCTCCCCCCTTCCTTCCCTCTCTCCCTCCCTCCTTCATTCCTTCCTTCTTTATAATAATAATAATAATAATAACTCAGCCGCTATCAGGACCTCAAGATTGAACTTCAAAGACTCTGGCAGAAACCAGTGCAGGTGGTCCCGGTGGTGATGGGCACACTGGGTGCCGTGCCAAAAGATCTCAGCCGGCATTTGGAATCAGTAGACATTGACAAAATTACGATCTGCCAACTGCAAAAGGCCACCCTACTGGGATCTGCACGCATCATCCGAAAATACATCACACAGTCCTAGAGACTTGGGAAGTGATCGACTTGTGGTTTTTTGAAACAAAATCCAGCATGTCTATCTTGTTTGCTGTGTCATACAACGTCATTGTGTCAATAATAATAATTTTATTTTTGTACCCCGCCACCATCTCCCCAGAGGGACTCGGGGCGGCTTACAGATATAAAACCAACATACAATCATATCAAATACAAAAACACAGAAATAAATTTAAAAGGCATTAAAAATCACAATCATTATAAAACACTTGAGAGACACAGCAATAAAAACATAAAATGAGCTGGGCAAAGTGCTTCCTTCATTCCCTCCCTCCCCTTCTTCCTTCCTTTCTGGCTTCCTACCCTCCTTCCCTTCCTCCCCTCCTTCCCTTCATCCTTCCCTCCTTCCTCCACTCCTTCTTCTCTTCCTTCCTTCTTTCCTTCCCTCTTTCCTTCCTTCCTTCCTTCTTTCCTTTCCTTCCTCTTTTCCTCCTTCCTTCAGATTCAGAAGGCACCTCCATGCCGTGGAGACCCATTTCACTGCCTCGGATCCAGGCTATTCTACTCCTGGGAGTTGTAGTTTCACCTTCAGCCCCTTTGTGTGTCCTCTGGAATCCTGGCAGCAACCCTTGGGCAGAGAAGAGGAAAGGCCTCCCCTGAAGGCATGTGTCCCTGTCTACAGAATGGCTCTGCCCTGTGGTGGGATTGATGCAGGTTGTACTGTGTTGTGTGGAGTCCTGGGAGCTGTAGCTTTGCGGCAGAAAAGGCGAAAGGTTTGGCCAAACTGCAACTCCCAGGATTCCAGAGCATTGGTCCAAGGGGGTTTCGGGCAGGGAAATCCTTCTCTCTCTCTCTCTGGCACCCCCTAGTGGCCTCCACTCGGATAACGGAAGAATACCAGAAGTTCAAGTGGTTATAACTATGATTATGTGCATGAATTCTGCAATGTGGATACACTTGCGTCCTCCCCACTCGCCGCCTTCAAGTGGAGCTTCAAATGCATCTAAACAGCACCATCAAGTGGCTGGTGCCACTTGAACGGCCAGGGCTCCAGGATAAGGAATCCTGAAGGTGAAGTCTCACAAGGTCTACTGGCAACAGCAGCTCACCAAACTACAACTCCCTGGAGTTGTGAGCAGAAGTGTTGGTTGCCTCTGCACTGGGGAGCGGGTGCAGTTGGGCCTTGCTTGGATTGCCGTGGCTCGGTGCTAAGGAGCGGTGTACACTAAAAGCAATGGCCTCATTCTCGCACTCGCCAAGATTTTAGGATTCGGAAAGCCAGATAAAAAAGATGCTCATATTACATTGCAGCTAAAAAGTCAACAAAATCGGCGAATATACAAAATCAGCAGCAACAATGATTCAATGTCTGATTGGAACATATATGCATTAGAAAGTCCAAAAGCAAATCAGCAGATTATCAAATGGATGGACAGACAAATGTGTTATGGCGGCAATGCCTCTCACTTGGAGGGGAAGACCTGGGCCACGCTGAATGCATAGCCAGGCTCCCACCTTCTTCTTTCTGGACCAGTTCCATCTGCTTCTACCTGTCACTTTCAAGGGGAGAGCATTTCTTCAGGAATGAGCCCTCGTGTGGCAAGAGTGAGATTTACCACCTTCAGGAGAAGCAGAAGACACTCAGGTGGCAGATTTGCCCATCTTAATGCAGCGGTCAAGTACTCATTTGGTGCTGTTGTTGTGTGTTCCTGAAAGGCCATGCACAAATGGACACACTGTAGATGGAAAGCCTCAAATGACTAGAAACCAGAGTCCCGTCCCAAAAAAGAGTAAAACATAAGCACTAAACTTGGAATTATCTGGTTGCATGGAAAGCTAGAACTGGGAATAAAAACACTGATCATAGAGTCACACTGGAAGACCTGGTTTATGCCCCAAGAATACCATAAAGTCATACTGGAGGATCTAGAAAATGCCTTAAGGTGACCTATTTTATTAGATGTGGATAAATGAAGCCATTTTATATTTCAGTTAAGGAAGTAGATGGGCACTTTATGTTCAAAGAGGTGGCTGTCTAGTATCAGAGGAAATATATTTTTGTATTAGCAGTTACTTTGGAACTTGAATTGCCCTTGATTCTATGTTTGGCAAACAGCTCGTTGGTCTCTGAATGGACAGAATATTGGACAAAGTCAGGTCAAAGTTTGATTTCCTTTGGTATTTTCACATGTGGAATCATAGAATCCTAGAATCCTAGAGCTGGAAGAGACCTCACGAGCCATCCAGTCCAACCCCATTCTGCCAAGAAGAAGGAAAATCCCATTCAAAGCACCCCCGGCAGATAGCAAAGCCTCCAAAGAAGGAGTTATACTTGTTGCATTTGGTAGAAAGGCTCTAAACTTGCTGGGAATGGCTCTGGTCACTGGAGAAGGAGCACCGCTCCATTGAGAAGGAAATGCTCAGCATGCGCAAAGTCCTAGATTCAACCCTGAGACCAAGAAGTAATCCTGGAAATCGTAAACAATGCAGAGTTAGATGGACCAATGTCCCGACTTTTTGCACCGGTGGGCCCTACATCTCTATCCTGAGTACTGAACAGGTAGTGTTTCGGGAAGTTGTATTCTGAATCAAGCGACTTTTCCCGCTTTTCTCCAAACCAAGAGATTTCTCTTTCACGACAGGGAGACCAGTCCGTTCCTCCTCCGCCTTTCCACCCCTCAGTCCCTGCTCCTGTGCAAACCAATCACTGATTCCCTTCACCCCAATTTCAGGCCTAATTAATTTTTTTCACCCACCGCTGTGTAAACATCAGGGAAACAAGAAAGTAAATCTTCTTATGTAATGTGTAGCACAAGTTAATCCACAGTTTAGTAATGTAAATGTTAAGATAAGCCTGACGTTAAACGCTGGCTGACTCAATACAATTTGTGAAGAAAGAGCCCAGTGTCGAGTTGATGTAAAATTAAACTGTGGTTTAGGAAAGAATGCGCCGAACTGGGCCACAGAGACCACAAAGGTGCCGTCGTGTCAGCCCTCCTGGGGTGGGACCCAACACGCGGAAGCCAACGGGCATTTCACGTGGCAGGCGGTGTGTTTAAAGCAGACTCTTTCTCACACGCAACTTACTGCTGTTTTATCTGCCGGTGTCCAGTTGGCCAAGACGCGTGGTTTCCTCCAGCAGCACCTACCATTTCCTTGCAACGTGGAACATTCTCCGTCTCGGCATTTCATTCTTCTGAATCCTTTCTGCTGTTTCTTTTTTCCAAGCAAGACAGTGAGAAATGCCTCTCAGGATACCCTCCTTCCTGGCAACCCGCTTCATGTGACCCCAGCCTTGCTTTTCTGGGAATCTTGCCAGAGGCCTTTGAAAGGACTGAGAGCACTGATGGCCATGTTGAGGGAAATGGTTGTGCGCATTAACTAGAGGGCTGTTAAAAGAATCAAGTGAGGAGTGTGCGCGAAGGACTTACCGTATATACTCGAGTATAAGCCGACCCGAATATAAGCCGAGCCACCAAATTTTACCACAAAAAACTGGGAAAACATTGACTCCAGTATAAGCCGAGGATGGTAAATTTCAGAAATAAAAATAGATACCAATAAAATTACATTAATTGAGGCCTCAGTAGGTTAAATGTTTTTGAATATTTACATAAAGCTCAAATTTAAGATAAGACTGTCCAACTCTGACCCAATCATTATTCTCATCTTCTTCAATGTCAATGTGCTTATGTATCCTTTTAATAATAATAGAGTAAAATAATACATGTAATAATAATAAATACAGGAAAATAATACATGTAATAATAGAGTAAAATAATAAATGCAATAATAATAATAATAATAATAATAATAATAATAATAAGATCAGAGTGAAATAATACATGTATTAATAATAATAAAAATTGAGTAAAATAAATGTAATAGTAGCAACAATAATAGAGAAAAATAATAAATATAATAATACCAATAATAATAGAGAAAAATAATAAATGTAATAATACCAACAATAATATATAAAAATAATAAATGTAATAATACCAATAATAATAGAGAAAAATAATAAATGTAATAATACCAATAATAATAGAGAAAAATAATAAATGTAATAATACCAATAATAATAGAGAAAAATAATAAATGTACCATATATTCTCGAGTATAAGCTGCCCCAAATATAAGCAAACCAGGACCCTCACCCAAGTACCTCACAACCTCTGAGGATGCCTGCCATAGATGTGGGCGAAACATCAGGAGAGAATACTTCTGGAACATGGCCATACAGCCCGGAAAACATACAACAACCCTGTGATTCCGGCCATGAAAGCCTTCGACAACACACTGTTTTTAATTGTCTCTTTTGAACCTATCTCAGAAGAATTTGTGAGGGAGGGACAAAACTGCAGATTGGTGGGGAAACATCTGGGCATGGTTTAGGTCATTCAACATTAGATAGTAGCAATGGTCTCAGATGCTTCCTATATCAATAGGGAGATGAACCACTCTGGATTTAAGGAGCGAAGCCAAGTGCCCAGTGCCACCACCTAGTTTCAGTACCTTGGACAGCGGCTACGACATTCGCTGCCACATGTATAATAACAGTCCATGAAAATCTCAAATTCATATGCACAAAGGATTATTGGGATGGGAAAAAAGTCTTCAACATCGTCCCAAATGCAGCTTACCTTCTAAATTTATTAGCATTTAATAGAACTGTTATGTTCTCATTCTGCATTTTTACAGTGGCATCAAAATATTATACCAAGGGAGCCACAATTAGACTCTTAGCATAATTTTCCCTTGCATTAATTCTTAGCAAACCAAGTTATGGGTGTAATATTCCTCTTGGAACTGGTTTCCATAAAGAGAATGATGCCCCAGAATAGTAATAAAGAATGTGTGTGTGTGTGTTTACCTATGAGAGCGCAGCACTTTAAATACACACACACACACACACACACACACACACACAAACATACACACACCTATACACACATTATGTTTCTGGAGTTTTTAATTTCAGCAGGAATGCAAAAAGGGAATGTGGCATGTGTCCCTTCAAATTATAGTTTGCATGTTTCCATGCCCCCTCACTTAATCTCTCTAAGCAGGTAATTTACTAGCTTTCTGAAAAGCAACCATGTGCAAGGAAATGTTAGTGTACTCCAGGGATGAATTCAAGATTGATTGAAGTCTAACTCTATGCGCCCGCTAAGCTCTGTTTTACATGCCCCTAAATCTACAATGATTTCCAGGCAAATGGGAAGGAGAACATTCATTCTGCATAATTTTAAGTCTACTCTCTTCACTGAACGGGATACTAAAGCCCTGCAATGGTAGACGGGGCCATAGAGTGCATTGCTCTGTGGGGGGGGGGGGGGAGAGGAATGGGGTAAGTCTTCCAAGTCATTCTATGACGTACTTTTACTCAAAGTTACCATAGAGTAGCCCTGGAGGGCCTAACAATTTGGCAGATAGCTCCTACAATATGACTCTATGGTAATGCCTAGCACAAGTCATTAATTTCAGTGGAATTTGCTATTATTTATGGTTTCCTGTTTCAGTGGTCAGCTGAGGAACGGATCCCCATGGGTCTGAGGATCATACCATATAGCAATGGGATTGGCTCGCACGTTCCTCCTTGAAATGCTAATTTCATATTCATGGAGAGTTTGCTGGCCCTGTCATGGATATCACCTCTGTCCCCAATCTATCCCAATCTTTTCCAGTTGAATTCAGCTTCATCTATATATATAAAAGGATAATGAAATTTCGGCCTAGGACAAAACAACAAAACTACACGTCCCAGAAACACTAAACTTGGCAGCACAACCCATCATCCATGCCTCTACGTTCATACAACAAACAGCTCCACCTACTCCAGAAAACGGCCAGGCTTTGAGACTGCAAGGCTATTCACTGCTATTCCACCTGGCCAACAAAGGATTCCCATAAGCCACAGCAATGTGTGGCCGGGCAAAGCTAGTATCCTTATAATATTCCTCATGCCATTCCCATGTAAAGGATGACAACTTTGTAGCAATGTGTACTCAAGTTTAATGCATTTTCCAGGACCTTCAGCTTGTGATCAATGGAATGTTTGGCATTGACAATATTAATATAGAAATTCATCAGCTAACAGCAGTCATTACATATTTATTGATTAAATAGATAGAGAGATAATTTGTATGTGATTTGATAACCTACAAGCCATATTTTTATATAGTGCCGTAGTTATACTTGCTGGGATTGGGAGGGAGTGGTTGATGGATTTGTCACTGCTGAATTCTAAAGGAAAAATCAAAGTAACAGAACACAAGGATGGATTTTGAGCTTCTTCGCCGAACAAAGGAATCCCTTGACAAAAGACCAACTACAACACGCAAGGTTTGAGGACGCTAAAAGAGATAAGGATGTTACAGTGTAAGGATGCCCATTACAATATGACTCAGCGCACAACAGGCACCAATTGTGTGCCGCAATGCTCCAGTAGGACTTCTTCCCAGGTCATCCTCAGAGCTCGAGATGCTTGTCTGTTCTTAAGGTGCAAACCACATGACAGAGTTTTAGGTGGATTAGGGGTCAGCTGGTTTTCCCTGAAATAGGCAGTAAGAGCATCTAAAGCTTCAGAGAGCTTCTGTTCAACCATTTCAAAGCTCCCTCCTTGGCCAATGATGGCACGATCGTCAGCATAAATGAAACGTTCTCTCCCTTCTGACAATGGCAGGTCATTTGTGTAGATGTTAAACATTGATGGAGCACGCACGCTCCCCTGAGGCATGACGTCCTTCTGTTTCCTCCATCTGCTTCTCTGGCCCTGGAACTCAACAAAAAAGCTCCCGTTTCGTAGCAGATTTCCTATGAAGTGAGTGAGGGGATAGCAGACACAACAGGACACTAGAGTTTGCCCAGTGTTGTTATGGCAAGGAAGGAATTGGAGAGCCCGCAACATGAATCCAGGGGTGAACAAGACTGCTATTTGCTGCTCTTTCTGCCCTTTTTTCTTTATGAAGGTGCCTTTCCTGCCTAGCTCAGCAAAGCAATTCTAGAAGTGAAGATACATGTGAGCTGTGCCAATGTGGAAATGTCAACGCATTTGGGAAGATGAGAAATGGAGAAAAAGCATGAAGAACGAGCAAAGCTACTTCTGAGAAAATATAACTAGCTCGCCAACTCAAGAGGATAAAACTAAAGCGGAAAAAGAAACCAATGTTTCTCGTGTCCAGGAGGCTAGAAAAAGGAGAAACCGGTTGTGTTCCTATTTTTCAACTTCGGTCATGAAACTTCAGTTCTGTTTGGTCATCTGAAGTATCACAGTTTGGCCCCATTTTAAATACCATGGCTCAGTGATACGGGAACTTGGGAGTTGTAGTTTTGGTGAGGCACCAGCATCCTTTGTCAGCGAATGAGAAAAACCTTGAAAAACGGTGATCCTGTGATCTCACGAAATTGAGCCATGGCTGTTCAAGTGAGGCAAACTGCATTAATCCTGTAGAGTAGGTGCACACAGTGAAGAATGTAAATGATAAGGAACCCTTTCACACTATGCAGTTGCAGTGACATGTGTCAACCTAAAAGCTGTGAAATTGTAGTATGAAAGGGCACAATCCCCCATACATTGTTAGGTTGTTTTTACTCTCATTGATTTCAAGGGCCGTGAGTTTGAGTCACACTCAGTGAAGTTTCGCAGTGGCATAAAGGGTTAAACCCTTGTGCCGGCTGAACTGCTGACTGGAAGGTCGGTGGTTCAAATCTGCAAGACAGGGTGAGCTCCTGGCTGTCAGCCCCAGCTTCCCATGCAAGGACATGAGAGAAGCTTCCCAGCAGGATGGTAACACATCTGGGTGTCTTCCAGGCAACGTCTCTGTAGAGAGCCGATTCTCTCACACCAGAAGCGACTTGCAATATGTTCTCAATTTGCTTCTAAGATGATCAAAAAAGTGTATTTGCATTCAAATTCAAAGGCTTAAATGTTCCAACTATAGCCCGAATCGAGCACATGTTTAATCCATTGTTTTCATTCAGCTCGACATAAGCCCATTAACGATTTTCTTTGGAAATGCAGCATTAGCTTTAATTCAATATTTATGTGAGTGCGTGTGTGTTGTCCTTTAAGTTAAAGGAGTGCAACCCTAATGAAATAATAACGCTAAATCAAGAAATCGCACACGTGGTTGTGATAAGGAATTAAAATGTTAAAGTACATGATGCGAGACATCTAAAGTTCAGCACCTCAGAGAGTTAATTAAGACTTAAGTTAATTGGCAAAGATCTTATCACTGGATGGGAAACACAACTGATGATCTTGTTTGCGCTTAAACAGAATAACTGAGGTCATGACGAGACTTCGCGGAGCATTATTGACCGATTTATAATTTCTTAATTAATTTTGATTGACTTTCAAAGTATCTCTCTGCTTGACTTTTCATTCTCTGACTTTGTATCACACGGGAGAGCAGGTTAGATGGAATGTCGGGATCTGTTGACATTATAAAGCTGTGTTCATTCTCCCAGCTGACGGTTTCCTGGACTTAATAATTGCATTGCATTCATTAAATCAAACCCAGCAGCTTCTATTACTAACGGACCGATCTGCCGCATTCATGGCATTCCCACCTTTTGACTCCGCCCGAGAGAGGATTCTGCTGCCAACAGCCATGAAGTCATGATGATTTGTGGGAGAAAATGTAGCCGGTGCCCTTATCAAACCATCCTTTGCTGGATCAACAAATTCATAATATTGTTTCTCTTCAAATTAAGCACAGTTCTCATTTGTTCTCTAGAAGAGACCAGACAGTATAAACAATTGTCTTGGGAAGATATATGAAACAGGTACTGATGAAGGTCACCAAACCTTTGGTCTTTTGATATGCTGGATTTCGTATCACAACATCACAAGTCGAACACTTCCCAAGTGTCTAGGACTGTGTGATGTATTTTCGGATGATGCATGAGCCAGAGCCAGGTCTTCTCCTTATCAGCTTTTTAAATAATAATAATAATAATAATTATTATTATTATTATTATTATTATTATTATTATTATTATTATTATTATTATTGTTCTCGGTGGTGGCCCCCCGGCTCTGGAACTCGCTCCCCGGGGAGATCAGACTAGCCCCCGCCCTGGGCATCTTCCGCAGAGACGTGAAGACATGGATGTCTCGATGTGCATTTGAACAATAGATCAGTCCATAACTATTACCCAGCCAGTAATGATTTCCAGCACTTTCCTTGGGGAGGTGGAGGCAGGTTATGAACAATAAAGTTATATTATTATTATTATTATTATTATTATTATTATTATTATTATTATTATTATTATTTTGGCCTACAACTCTCAGAAATCCCATCTAGTTTACCAGCTGTTAGGATTCCTGGGAGTTGAAGGCCAAAATATGGGGGGACAGGTGGAGAACCACTGTATTAGGTGGTCCAAGGTTAATTCCTGAAGACCACACTATTGGTTGATTTCCAGGATGATTTCCCATCTGGGCACCATGATGGCAGATTTTATAGACCAGATTATTCAGACTCAGCAAGTCTGTTTTTATGTTCATTTGAAGAAGGGAGCAGGTATTTTATTCCTCCTTAATAATATAGCCGGTATATCTGAGTCTGCATAGGCTACATGTGGTTGAAACTTAAAGGTGGAAATTAAATATCCTAGTCAGTCCACCTAGAATCTTTCTCCCCCTTTTAAAACGGCCTCATTAATTCTCCTCCTCTGCTGTTCTGAGCACTGCCATAAATTTCTCTCTGTGCGTGATTGCCTGATTATATATATATATATATATATATATATATATATATATATATATGTATCTTAAAATGATGTGCAAATGGAACTGTGCAATTATGTCTGATTTAATGTCCTCGACTAATCCTACGTGATTACACAAAAGGTCTCAGGTCATCTTAAGAAGTGATATTTTGGATTTATTACAAAAGCAGTACTGGAAGAAAGGGATCTTTAGGGAGCCAATTAAACTTCCCTGGCCAGAGTCTGCCCAGCCGTCTCTCAACGTGTCACAACATAACATCAAAGAATTAACAATAATGTCTTTCTTGCCTTAAAAGACAGAGGACAAATCTTCAGCTGGTGGGACAGAGGGATCCACGGCATTAAAGGCCTGGCTGAAATGTAGACAAGATATCCTCCCATGCAAGGAAAGATTAAATGTACTCTCATATCTAGTTTTGTTGAAATGTGGCTCTGCCCTGTTCTCTTTATTTATTCTAGACCAGGGGTCCCCAAACTAAGGCCCGGGGGCTGGATGCGGCCCTCCAAGGTCATTTACCTGGCCCCCGCCCTCATTTATAATATATTTTATATCAGTTTTAATAATATATTGTATATACATATGATATTGATAATATTATCATTATATACAATATAATACTAATATTAATTATATGTTATATATTACATATAATATTACAGTATAGTGGTATAGTTCAATATATAATGCTAATATTGTGCTATGCTAATAATATAATATATTGTATGTACATACAGATGCTCTGAGTCCCCTTCGGGGTGAGAAGGGCGGGATATAAATGTAATAAATAAATGTAGTAAATGAATAAATAAATAATTTTAGACTTAGGCTTGCCCAAAGTCTGAAATGACTTGAAGGCACACAACAACAACAATCCTAATTAACTTGACTATCTCATTGACCAGAAGCAGGCCCACACTTCCCATTGAAATCCTGATAGGTTTATGTTGGTTACAATTGTTTTCATTTTTAAATATTGTATTGCTCTTTCATTGTTGTTTTTGTTTTGCACTACAAATAAGACATGTGCAGTGTGCATAGGAATTTGTTGGGTTTTTTATTTCCAAATGATAATTCGGCCCCTCCACAGTCTGAAGGATT
Organism: Anolis carolinensis; assembly: GCF_035594765.1. Classification (NCBI taxonomy): domain Eukaryota; kingdom Metazoa; phylum Chordata; class Lepidosauria; order Squamata; family Anolidae; genus Anolis; species Anolis carolinensis. The sequence goes on from NW_026943823.1 coordinate 25,191,655, forward strand.
GTGGACCGGCCCTCTGCTTTAAAAGTTTGAGGACCCCTGTTCTAGACAATAGACAAATACCACGGTGGGGTTCCATGTATTGACTCCCTGGTACCCAGGAGCAATCATGACTACAAGCCAAGGACGGCATTCCCCCCCCCCCTGTTTTAACTCACCATTTGGATGATGGGCTAGCCATTGTGCTGTGGGGTCCCGCAGGGCTCAGAATTGCCCCCCATCGTGTTCAACGTCTACATGAAGCTCCTGGAGTCTTGGCTCTCCCTCCCCATTTGGTCCCGTCTGCAAACTTGATGATCCTGCCTTATAGGCCTTCACCTAAGTCAGGGGTCCCCAAACTAAGGCCCGGGGGCCGGATGGGGCCCTCCAAGGCCATTGACCTGTCCCCCGCCCTCAGTTTTAGACTTAGGCTCGCCCAAAGTCTGAAATGACTTGAAGGCACAACAACAACAATCCTACTTGATTATCTCATTGGCCAGAAGCGGGCCCACACTTCCCACTGAAATCCTGATAAGTTTACAGTATGTTGGTTAAAATTATTTTTATTTTTAAATATTGTATTGTTTTTTCATTTACCAATATTGTAAATAAAATATTGTAAATGAATGATATGGTAATAATATAATATATTGTGTATACATATAATATTGATAATAAATATTATAATGTAATACAATATAATATTTATTTATTTATTACAGTACTGTATTTCTACCCTGCCCTTCTCACCCAATGGGGGACTCAGGGCGGCTAATAATAATAATACAATATAATAATATTGTATAATATAATATTAATTATATATTATATATTAAATGCAATATTACTAATAATATTACGGTATAGTGGTATAGTACAATATAGTAATATATAATGCTAATATTGTGCTATGCTAATAATATAATATATTATATGTACATACAACTTGTAAGCCGCTCTGAGTCCCCTTCATAAATGATTGTTGTTGGGTTTGTTTTGTTTTGTTGTTTTTTTTCTTTTTGCACTACAAATAAGATACAGTAGAGTCTCACTTATCCAACACTCACTTATCCAACATTCTGGATTATCCAAAGCAATTTTGTAGTCAATGTTTTCAATGCATTGTGATATTTTGGTGCTAAATTCGTAAATACAGTAATTACTACATGGCATTAATGTGTAATGGACTACTTTTTCTGTCAAATTTGTTGTATAACATGATGTTTTGCAGCTTAATTTGTAAAATCATAACCTGTTTTGATGTTTAATAGGCTTTTTCCTAATCTTTCCTTATTATCCAACATATTCGCTTATCCAATGCTCTGCCGACCCGTTTATGTTGGATAAGTGAGACTCTACTGTATGTGCAGTGAGCATAGGAATTTGTTCATTTTTTTTTCAAATGATAATTTGGCCCCTCAACAATCTTAGGGACCATGAATTGGCCCTCCACTTAAAAAGTTTGAGGACCCCTGACCTAAGTCATTAATAATCTGGTTTGTGAGTAGTGAGAATGTAATGTTTAATCTGGAAATGCTTGTGGGAGGATGGGATTTGTGCATAAAAGGACAGCAGATCTTGACAGTTGGATTTCAGGTTTGGGCGATGGAGAAGAAATTGGCAGCTCTCCCTTCCTTTCCATTTGATGTTAACAATAGCCTTGTGTGGCCAGTTAGAATAATGGACTCTGGCCGGCCCAAAGATCACCGAAGGAACTTCTAGCTGAAGATGGATTTCAGCCTGGGTCCCACGGAGACCCCCACCTTAGCCCAACATTTGAACTATTGTGTTTACGTTTATTTGTACCCCACTTTTTCTCTCCACAAAGGAGACTCAAAGCAAGGACACAGTAATATAATAATTTCATCTTTAACAACAGCTGGTCAATTGTAATTCTCAGATTAACAAGAGAGTTGCAATGAGCTTTCTCTTTTTGTTCTCAAGCAAGAAGCAAACTTGAAGCTGCCTATGTGTTGGGTTGTTTCTAACCTGGGGATTTGGATTCGGGGGTTGGGTTTACAACAGCTAGGAAGAGGGGAACCTCTGGAAAGGAGCGGGAAACCAGCAGTGAAAATGCCCCTTGGTGCAAGGGAAGTGAACCCAAGCTGACGCTGCCAAGACATCACCGTTTTCTCTTGGTTCTGATAAGCAGACATGGAAATCACCATGGGCATCATCGGGTGTCCGGGTGTATGGAGCAGAGGCAGTGTCAGGGCTAGGTGGGCTTTGCGGATGCCTGCCGGGCGCCCAGCGGATGGGGCATTATATCACACTAGCTGTGCCCGGCCACGCGTTGCTGTGGCAAAGTATGGTGGTATGGGAAATAAAGTATTGAGGAATTGGTGGTAGTTAAGGTAAAGGGTCAAGGTGTGGAGTCCAGATAATCCAGTTAAAGCAGATAATATAAGATTATAAATGGGTTATATAGCTGTGTGGAAGGGCCTTGAGTCTACACTGCCATATAATCCAGTTAAAATCTGATAATTTGTATTTTATAGGCAGTGTGGAAGAGGCCTAAGTGAGGCCTAACTCTGCCTGTCCCCTGGGCTGAGTGGGTTGCAAGGAGACCAAGTGAGCGGAGCTTAGCCTTCTAACTGGCAGCCATTGGATAAAAACAATTATTCCTCTCCCTCTAATTAGAACTTTATTTTTCTTTTCTTTTTGTTGCATCAACCTAGAGGCGTGGATGATGGGTTGTGTTGTCAATTTTCGAGGTTGTGGGGTGTTTAGTTTTGTTGTTTTGGTGGTCGCCAGGATTCCATCACTCTTTTATATATATAGATTATATGCCGGGTTAGAGCAGATTACAGCTAAATATCCACACAATAGTGTTTCACAGCTGTTCCCGTTTTTGGCAGGCTCTTCAGGTTTCTTTCCAACTTAGCTCAGCAAAAAAACCACTCACCTCAATGCCACACGGCAGATCTCTTTTATTTATTTAGATTTATGGCCATATTTAAGGAGTTCTTCTCTTTTCTACCTGCTTTGTTCTAACCGCGTCTTCCGCTTCCGTCTCTTATCCATCTGGCTTTCCTCCAGGAGAGTGACTGACAGGCAGCTCTGGGCGCTGCAGCCGCGCATCAAAACAGCACCGTTTCGCAAGAACGCATTTTGGAAAAGAGAAACCGGGAGTCCATAGGAAGACAGATGGCGGAAAGTGAACTACTGCTGCCTCATTGGCACAAACCTTCAGGGGAGCAAAGGAAGCCATCAAGAAACACTACCGAGTCCCCGTGGGAAGATGGTGGCGGGATATAAATAAAGTTTTATTATTATTATTATTACTAATGTAGTGTGGCGCAGCTGGCTAGTAACCAGCTGCTATAAATCACTACTGACCGAGAGGTCCTGAGTTCGAAGCCCAGGTCGGGTTAAGCCTCCGACCATTAATAGCCCCGGCTTGCTGTTGATCTATGCAGCCCCGAAAGACAGTTGCATCTGTCAATTATGGAAATTTAGGGACGCTTTATGCGGGAGGCTAATTTACGACACCATAAAACTGCCAGCAAAACACGAGGAAAGGAATGAGGAAGTACAGCCACTACTGGACGGTGAAGCAACAGCTCCCCCTGTGGCCTGAATCGTGAAGCTGGAAAAATGTTAAAAATGCCTCTGAGTCTGTCTAATGTATGTTGTTTGTCTGTTGGCATTGAATGTTTGCCATATATGTGTTCATTGTAATCCGCCCTGAGTCCCCTTTGGGGTGAGAAAGAAGGGCGGAATATAAATACTGTAAATAAATAAATAAATAAATAAATAATGTGTCTCCAAAGCCAATTGGTCGGTACTAGAGCTGTGTGTGGATAGCGGACAGCGGCCATTGGGAAGCTTTGCAAAACCATTGTGGAAGGAGGTACGAAATACCTCCTCATACAACCATAGAATCATAGAGCTAGAAGGGACCACTAGTTGGATAAAAAAAAATTTTGCCCTACTGTTTTAGTGTCAAAAACCTATAGCACTGCCCTTTCACCCCATGCCCTTGTTCCTTAGCTACAATTGCACTCTCCCATTCCCTTGCTCCTGTTGACAATTTGGCCATGTTTTAGGGCAGTTATCACCATAGGTTATTGGGCTTTATTCTGAGTTTAAATTGATGCTTTCTATGCTATTGGTTGTATTTATTGTATTGTACTGTTGTGTTTATTTTATGCATTATTGTAGGAAGGCCCCCCTCTCTCTCGTGTCCCCACCAGCCGTGCTTGCGATGGGGGCAGGAGAGAGAGAAGAGCCTCCCCAGAAGATCTTGGAGATCTCGCAGGTTTGTAGGGGAAGATGCGGTCGCAAAGATAGGCCAAAACACCTGGCGACACACAGGCTGAGAACCACTACTCTAAGCTAAGGGAAGACACCTTGCAGCAGCCCAAAGCTTACTGGATTACAACTCCCATCAAACTTAGCTAGGCCGGGTAGACCTGATGGGTATTGCAGTCTGATAGCACTTATTTAAGTTTCTGGCAATCCATTTGTGGTGAGATGAACATGCCTAGATTTATTCATTCGGTCGCTTCCGACTCTTCGTGACCTCATGGGCCAGTCCAGGCCAGACCTCCACGCGAGATTAGTCAACGGAAACCCCAGAAGGACTTCCATTGGATGGCTTTCAGTGACGCTCACCCAAAACACGGACTTGACACTGAAGTTCTGCCTTGAAGTGTATCTCTAGCGCTAAAACTGAAAAATGGCTCTGGGCACCACAGGCCTTGCCGTCTGATAACAGTCGTGCCTTATTCAATTTCTCTCCAGACCAATAATTAATTTTATCAATGGCCAATTGAGTGGAAGGCAAACCACGATTAACCAGCATGGTAATTTGGGGGCCTCTGAGTCACCCGCCAACGCCTAGAAACGTCTCGCCGTCGGATTCTCTGACCTCCGCCCGGCCTCCCCGCCTTGCCATCATTATGGAAATGATTAACTGATCTTACACGTTGAAATCTAATTCAGAAACGGCCCTTTTCCTGACATTTTAATTCATTAGATTTCCCCCCACTCAGACTGAATTTTATTCATGTCGCTGGGCTTTTTAATACATGGCGGTTTTAACGTCGCTGTTTGCATCAATTAATTGCAGAGTCACACTCTCATTCATCAACGGCCTAATTAACTGCCACCTCTTGATACATGTGGAATCACCATCGAGATCATCAATAGCGGTTGTAAATGCCTAGGTCCTTGGCATGGGTTGCTCTCCGCAGTCAGCCCTGCTTGTCAGAAGGATCTCAGATGTTCTCCTCTCACCTGCTTTTGCCCACCGGCTGAGGTGCATTTCTCAGAAACAAACAGGCTCTCGTTCTAAAACACCTGGCGGACTGACATTTGGCAACCCCGTTCCACATGCTAAGGCATGTTCATCTTCCTGTGCCTCTTGCGGCCACCCGTCCAATTCCTTTCATTCTGCCATACAGGAAAAACACACAGAGCACCCTCAACAGATGGCCACCCAGCCTTTGTAGTAGTAGTAGTAGTAGTAGTAATAATAATAATAATAATAATAATAATAATAATAATAATAATAATAATAAATGGCTGTGGCTCACAAATGGGACCCTGAAGAAGGAGACAGAAGGCCTGATCCTTGCAGCCCAGGAGCAAGACATCAGAACAAATGCAATCAAGGCCAAGATCGAAAAATCAGCTGATGACCCAAAATGCAGATTATGCAAGGAAACCGACTAAACCATTGATCATATCCTCAGCTGCTGTAAGAAAATTGCACAGACAGACTACAAACAGAGGCACAACTGTGTGGCCCAAATGATCCATTGGAACTATGCCTCAAGTACCACCTCCCAGCAGCAAAGAACTGGTGGGATCACAAACCTGTAAAGGTCATGGAAAATGAGCACGCAAAGATACTGTGGGACTTCCGAATCCAGACTGACAAAGTTCTGGAACACAACACACCAGACATCACAGTTGTGGAAAAGAAAAAGGTTTGGATAATTGATGTTGCCATCCCAGGTGACAGTCACATTGATGAAAAACAACGGGAAAAACTCAGCCGCTCTCAGGACCTCAAGATTGAACTTCAAAGGCTCTGGCAGAAACCAGTGCAGGTGGTCCCGGTGGTGATGGGCACACTGGGTGCCGTGCCAAAACATCTGAGCCGGCATTTGGAAACAATAGACATCGACAAAATTACGATCTGCCAACTGCAAAAGGCCACCCTGCTGGGATCTGCGCGCATCATCCGAAAATACATCACACAGTCCTAGACACTTGGGAAGTGTTCGACTTGTGGTTTTGTGATATGAAATCCAGCATATCTATCTTGTTTGCTGTGTCATACAACGTCGTTTTGTCAATAATAATAATAATAGCAAACCCCAGGGGCCATCCATTTCAACCCCTCTTTTGCCATGCAGGCAAAACACAATCAAAGCACTTCAACAATTAGCCATCTGGCCTTTTAATAATAATAATAATAAGAAGAAGAAGAAGAAGAAGAAGAAGAAGAAGAAGAAGAAGGAGGAGGAGGAGGAAAGAATAATAGCAGAAACCCCAGAGGCTATCCGGTCGAGCCCCCTTTTGCTATGCAGGGAAAACACAGTCAAAGCACCCCAGCAGATGGCCAGCCAGCCTTTGCAATAAGAATAATACCAACATCAACAAGAGCAGTCCCAGGGGCTATCCTTCTCAGTCGCTCAGATCCGTCATGACTTGGACGCTAGCTTTGATGCAATGCCATGTGGGTTAACCGAGGCACCTGTCTGTCCTGTCTTGTGGGATTCGTTTCAGCTTGTCCACCTAGATGACGTGGACAGGATCCTTGATGCGGTGAGACCAACTACCTGTGCCATGGATCCTTGCCCTTCTTGGCTAATTAAATCGGCCAGAGGGGGGTTGTGAGACTGTCGTCAAAGTACATTGCCCAAAATACATTCAACAAAACAGCGACATATTAATAAACAATAAAACAGTACCACATCAATTAAAACTCTAATTAGATTCTATAAACCATGAATTATAAAATTTAAAATGCATGTATAGTTAAATTCAAATAAATCAAATATATAGCCCAGAGTACATCCTTCTAGTGACAGACATGTATATAATTTGTGGTTATGTGCACATGTGCTTTTGTGTGGGTGGAATGGATATCTTCATTCCACAAGTAGCGGGCTATCGTGCAGATTCTGCCGTCTTGGCCATCCCCTTCCTCTCCTTTCTCTCTTCCTCCAAAACAATCCAGGTATAACTATTTCTTCTCTCTCATGCGTCTTCATCTCCACCTTTGCATTTCTCTCTCACGCTGCAGACGATGCTTCACATGTTAATCCCAGACAGCCATCCGCCCCCATTTTGCCACAGTTGCCTTTGCTTTTTATCTGCTTTTTTGCAGTCTGTTTTAGCCTTTGATATTATAAGCTGCCTTGAGGTTGTCACCAGTAAAAGGCAGGATGGAAATGTTCTAAATAAACACAAATCAGTGCACATGTCAGGCGGCCCTTAACTCAGCTGACAGGAGTGCCATTTCAGATGTCATCGGGTGTCAGGAGACACGTGTCAGTGTCAGAGAGTGACATCTTTAGCCAAGTTGAGTAGTGGAGTAAACGTAAGAGAGAGAGACTGGGGTGATACATGGGGGCTATGTAGGCACAGATGCCTAGAGCTGCAAGAGACCCCCAGGGCCATCCAGTCCAACGCCATTCTGCTGGGCAGGAATAATAATAATAATAATAATAATAATAATAATAATAATAATAATAATAATAAACTTTATTTATACCCCGCCACCATCTCCTCAATGGGAACTCGGGGTAGCTTACATGGGGCCATGCCCAGAACAATCTATATATATAAAAGGGTAATGAAATTTTGGCCTAGGACAAAACAACAAAACTACACGTCCCAGAAACACTAAACTTGGCAGCACAACCCCTCATCCATGCCTCTCCGTTTATACAACAAAAAGAAAACAAAAATGAAGTCCTAATTACAGGGAGAGGAAGAATTGTTTTTATCCAATTGCTGCCAGTTAGAAGGCTAAGCTCTGCCCACTTGGTCTCCTAGCAACCCACGCAGCCCAGGGGACAGGCACATTTAGGCCTCACTTAGGCCTCTTCCACACTGCCTATAAAATACAGATTATCTGATTTTAACTAGATTATATGGCAGTGTAGACTCAAGGCCCTTCTACACAGCTATATAACCCATTTATAATGGACTTAATGTAAGGTAAAACCTTTACCCTTTACCTTAACTACCACCAATTCCTCAATACTTTTATTTCTCATACCACCATACTTCGCCACAGCAACGCGTGGCCAGGCACAGCTAGTACAATATAACAAAATATAATAGAACAACAAATCATAGCACATTAAACAACACAATAAAAGAAAATATACACTACATTAAACAAGATCAAAAGAACAATAAAACCAAGGGCGGGCCACATGAACACTAGGTTAAAACTCGGGGTGAGAAAGGAAATACAGAATCCAAGCCTTCCTGACAGATGGTCATCCGCCTAGCCTCTGCTTAGAAATCTCCAGAGAAAGAGACTCTGCCAGACTCCAAGGCAGCAAGGTGTTTCCATTGTCAAACAGTAGAGATGTGCAAATAACTCATAAAAAATCAGAAATCAGAAGAGTTCAGAAGCTTTGTAAGTCAAAAGTCTTTTCGAAGCATTAGCATGGCCCACTCCAAAAACTTAAGAATCGAGGCAGATCCCCAAAAACTTTTTTGTTAGTGTTTTGTAAAGCTCGGAAGGCTCCCAGTCAGTTTCATTCAGTGCAAGGCAAGAAAGCAAGCTGCTACGAGTCAAAGGAAGCCTAAAAAGCAAAAGTTACCGAACCGGGCCACCTTTGCCATTCGTCTCCCTGTGTTTAATGGCTTCTCCGCTTGAAGACTTTGTGATGGCTTTCTTCTCGCGTGAAGGCAGGGAGAATTGCATTTGGGAATGCACAAAACTTGGGAAATGTAGTTTGGGAAGGGGAGCAGCCCTATGCCAAAGAATTCACAAGGCTCAGCTTTAAACTACGCTTCCCAGGATGCCTCAGAATGGGAATGCGCCAATCAGGGGAGGAGAGAGAAAATGATCCCTTCCCATTCGTTTTTCAGAAAATCCCTTAAACCAGTAGATGTACAGTAGAGTCTCACTTATCCAAGCTAAACGGACCGGCAGAAGCTTGCATAAGCGAATATCTTGGATAATAAGGAGGGATTAAGGAAAAGCCTATTAAACATCAAATTAGGTTATGATTTTACAAATTAAGCACCAAAACATCATTGTTATACAACAAATTTGACAGAAAAAGTAGTTCACTACGCAGTAATGTTATGTTGTAATTACTGTATTTACAAATTTAGCACCAAAATATCACAATATATTGAAAACATTGACTACAAAAATGGCTTGGATAATCCAGAGGCTTGGATAAGCGAGGCTTGGATTAGTGAGACTCTACTGTATTCGTATTTCTCAGAGTTCTCAGGGGAATGATACCCTGTTACCTTGTGTCATTGAATAGAAAATTCAAGCAGCTTATTGTAGTTTCTTTTTTTTAAAAAAATGTTGTTTTTAAACATTTAAACATTCCCCAAAGATCCAAGGATAAGTCAAACGTTCTGAAATTCAGTGTGATAACAGTGGTAAATGCGATTCCACCACTGTAGCAAGTTTCATCTCCCTCGAAAGTGAGGGCGAGAGGAGCCCCTGAAGTTTCCCCAATGCCAGTGAGGTTTGCACAATCGCGACCATCATTAACAAAGTACTTACAAACATTCGTAGGTTTCGTCAAGTTTCACATTTTTTACCCCCACAATTTGGAAAGAATTTTAGAAATGAAGCGTCAGTGCCCCCTACTTTTGAACACAGTTTAGAACCAGTTTTAATGGATCGCATGTGCCTATCAAACAGCTCTGACTTGCAGAAGTTTCACCACCTTGATGTTCTGCGTTGGATGGAAATATCAAGCAAAGGGAGCCAGGATGGTATAATGGTTGGCGCACTGGACTATGAACCCAAAGATCGAGATTTAAATGCTCACTTGGCCATGGATGTGCCATAGGTGGCCTTGGACATCTCGCACTCTCTCAGCCTCAGAGAAAGGAAAAAGCAAAGTCCCTCTGAACAGATTTTGCAATGATAGAGTCACCTTAAGAGCGAATCCATAAGTGGAAATGACTCGGAAGCAAAATCAACAGCGATATTAGCAAACAAGACGACACGGACTGATTTACGGTTACAGCACGAGGATTTTGGATGAACTGATTTTTAACCATATGTTTTATATTTTTATATTGTTTTAATTGTTTTAATTGGATTTTCATTGCTATGTTTTAATTATGTGTAGGCATCGAATTGTTGCCAATTGTGTATGCCGCCCTGAGTCCCTTCGGGTGAGAAGGGCGGGATATAAATGTTGGAAATAAATAAATAAATAAATAAAACAAAAGGCACAGACCTATATTTCATTACAGCACAGTTGGACAGCTTGTGACCACACAATCCCATCATTTCTCACTATTGACAATGGCAGGTTGATTGGACTCAGATTTTAGCCACTGGGTTATTTATTTATTTATTTATTTATTTATTTATTTATTTATTTATTATTATGCTTCCCCATTCCTTCACTACTGGGAGAATCTTTGGATACAACGCAATGGCACGCCATAGCTTTCATTTGCAGATTTGCTTTAAAAGAAATAGTGAGTTGTTTAAGTGCAAGTGCCCCTAGTTCTGCATGGAGCGGTGCCCTCGGTGCTCATCACTCCCAACCAGGCTCTGTCTGCAGTCATGGGCTGCTTTAATGAAGCAGAATAAAAAGAGCTAATGAGTACAGATTTCTAAAGAGTTTGCATTTTGAGACATCACAAGACCTGATTTTATGGTCTTTTAGCAATAGCATTAAACCCTCTCTGGTTCTGAGTGCCTGCTGCCAAACGTCGCCGAGTGGATGCGGACCCTCCAGAAGTTCCACTAATTGCCTGTAAAACACAATTGCCATGTTCTTGCCTTTTGTGAGTCAGGGGCTACAATTGACATTTCCCTAACTGCACAACAACCAATTTAATGGGTTGTTCCCCGTTCCCATTTGCATGTGATTTGGACTGTATCAAGAAATGCCAACTGGAAATAAATAAAAGCAAACCAACAAGGAAACTGGGAGAAGGAGGATGCTCTGTTGCTGAATTTGTACCTTTCCCACTTCTACCCTGTTCCTCCAAAATAAGACATACCCACAACATAAGCCATAGCAGGATTTCTATACATTTGTGCAATATAAGCCATGCCCCGAAAATAAGACCTAGTGATAGGAATGGCTATGCAGCGTACAAAATCGGCTCCCCATGTCAGGTCCCGGTCAGTCTTTCTGTACGTGTTGTAATATCTATATATATAAAAGGGTAATGAAATTTCGACCTAGGACTAAACAACAAAACTACACATCCCAGAAACACTAACCTTGGCAGCACAACCCCTCATCCCTGCCTCTACGTTCATACAACAAAAAGAAAAATAAAGTCCTAATTAGAGGGAGACGAATAATTGTTTTTATCCAATTGCTGCCAGTTAGAAGGCTAAGCTCTGCCCACTTGGTCTCCTAGCAACCCACTCAGCCCAGGGGACAAGCAGCGTTAGGCCTCACTTAGGCCTCTTCCATACTGCCTATAAAATACAGATTATCTGATTTTAACTAGATTATATGGCAGTGTAGACTCAAGGCCCATCCATAATGGACTTAATGTAAGGTAAAAGCTTTACCCTTTACCTTAACTACCACCAATTCCTCAATACTTTATTTCCCATACCACCATACTTTGCCACAGCAACGCGTGGCCGGGCACAGCTAGTATTATATATATCAGGCATGGGCAAACTTTTGGACACAGGGGCCGCATTGTGTTCATTTCCTCTAATCAGTAAGATGTATCCCTCCTAACCCAACAACCTCTCCTTTCCATCCCTGTTACGCAGAGGCCAGAAGACCTTCTGCATTTCCCCCCAATATGGGAATTTGTGCAGAATTTTAAATGCCATTCCCCTATTTTGTGTATTTTCTCCACTGTCTAAAGTACGTTGGTGCATTTTTCCAAATGTCCCGTTTTAAAGGGCGCATGCTTATTTACATGCATTTTCTTGCTCAGAAATACCTCCTCAGTTTCAAAAACACGCAGATTCCCGTGAAGAAGGCGAGTTTCATTTTGTCTCAAGAGGTTGAGGCTGGTTTCGGCCAGACCATCAAAACCCACAAACATCATTTTCCGTTCCTTGCTCCACGTCAGCATAACTATGCTATTAATTTAGCAACACATGGATGCCCCACTGGATGTAGGAACGGAGCCTGTGCTCAAACGTGGCCTTTGGTCCATTGGAAATGGTATGAGTCTGTGACACCGTCTCCAGGTTTCACTTGGGGCTACCAATGCGCCCAGGTCCAACTGAGCATGTCCACATTGGGAGATCTTTGGCCTGATCCGGTATCATGTGACACGTTTCCTTTAAAAAAAACATTGTCCCACCCCCCCACCCCCATTTTTCTCTCCCATCGCCCTCTCCGACTCCTAATTTGACTGAGCTTCACCATCTCAATGCATCAATCTTCTTAATTCTCTTGCCAGTACATAAGAAATTGAAGCAATAAACCACAACCTGCTTGTAGTGGTGTTAACATTATTATGTATGATGCTAGCTGACAGGGAGACCGTTTTCCATTAAACTTCAACCAAAGATACGGAAGCACACTCTTCCATGCATCTCTCTCTCTCGCTCACTCGCCTGGTGTAGATAAGTCTACATTTTGTCATTAAAAGACTCACTCAGAACGATGACCTCAGATTCACCCCTTGCCACCGAGATTGCATCGAGAGCACAGCGATCATTTGTGCATCTTGCATCTTTATAAGTTCTGATATGTTAAAACTGCTTTCGGCACAGATTCCTTGTTTGCTCTCAGGATGAAGTGAAGGCCTTGGCCAAGCGCCTACATTCCCGACATGTTGATGAAAGCACAACCTCAGAGCATCTTCTGAACCGTCTCCACAAACCTCCCTTAACAGCCCGAAGAGGAACCAAGCAAGAGCAATGGGGCTGCTGCGGGATGACGTTCCCAGCCCTCCTCTGTGGTTGGATCCACACTCCCGTGGATGCAGCTCAGAACCCTTGAATCCTAGAGTTGGAAGAGACCCCGTGGGCCATCTAGTCCAACCCTATTCTTCCAAGAAGCAGGAATTCGCATTCAAAGCCCCCTCGACAGATGGCCATCCAGCCTCTGCGTCAAAGCCTCCTCCACACTCCGGGGCAGAGAGTTCCACTGCTGAACAGCCCTTCTCACAGTGAGGAGGTTCTTCCTCATGTTCAGGTGGAATCTCCTTCTTGTCCTGTAGTTTGAAGCCCTTGTTCCATTGCATCCTAGTCTCCAGGGCAGCAGAAAGGAAGCCTCCTCCCTCCTCCCTGTGACGTCCTCTCGCTTCTTGATCCCTGGCCCTCACCGTGTCTCCTCTCAGCCTTCTCTTCTGCAGGCTAAACATGCCCAGTTCCTTAAGCCGCTCCTCATAGGACTTGTTCTCCAGATCCTTGATCATTTTAGTTGTATGGTCAGCGTAGAACCATATAATGCAGTTTGAACTGTGTCGAACTGCATTATATGGGTCTACACTGACCATATGATGCAGTCCGAACTGAATTATATGGGTCTACACTGACCATATGACGCAGTCCGAACTGAACTATATGGGTCTACACTGACCATATGACGCAGTCCGAACTGAATTATATGGGTCTACACTGACCATATGACGCAGTCCGAACTGAATTATATGGGTCTACACTGACCATATGACGCAGTCCGAACTGAATTATATGGGTCTACACTGACCATATGACGCAGTCCGAACTGAATTATATGGGTCTACACTGACCATATGACGCAGTCCGAACTGAATTATATGGGTCTACACTGACCATATGACGCAGTCCGAACTGAATTATATGGGTCTACACTGACCATATGACGCAGTCCGAACTGAACTATATGGGTCTACACTGACCATATGACGCAGTCCGAACTGAATTATATGGGTCTACACTGACCATATGACGCAGTCCGAACTGAATTATATGGGTCTACACTGACCATATGGTCAGTTCGCAGTCCGAACTGAATTATATGGCTCTACACTGACCATATGACGCAGTCCGAACTGAATTATATGGGTCTACACTGACCATATGACGCAGTCCGAACTGAATTATATGGGTCTACACTGACCATATGACGCAGTCCGAACTGAATTATATGGGTCTACACTGACCATATGACGCAGTCCGAACTGAATTATATGGCACTCTAAAACCAGCCCGCCAGTGAACTTTGCGGCAGAAGCCATCTAAAGACATTTCTAGGAGGGGAAGTTATACAAAACATCCCTGATAAGCCAGATGGGGCAAAAATGAAGCCATTGCCCCATCCCCAAATATAAATTATGCTCCTCCACAACATTTTCCTTCAGACCTCCAGTTCTAGCCATTCAATACCTTATCATTTCAGTGAATCATATGGAAATGCAGCTTAGGCATCCAAAGAAAATAAGTAGAAAAAGATATCAGGGAATGTGAATATCACATACACCCATGTATAAGTCAACCTGGGGCCGAAATGATGGGTTTTGATTTGATCCTTCGGTAAGTTGAGATTTGTTTCACAGAGAGGGGGAAGTGAGAATGTTTAGCTGAAGAAGGAAAGAGTGACACAAGAGCTAGATTAAAGGCTCTAAAGAAATGCCACGAAGTAGAGGAAGTCTGCTTCTTTTCTGCTCATCCAGAGACTAAACAAGAGGCACATCTAGACCAGAGGTTCCCAACCTATTTTTGCCCAGGGCCCACTTGACCAGGGACCACTCCCCAACATTAGTACCAAAAGGGTTACTAATCAATTTCTGGTCAACTTTTGATTCAGTTTGGATATTTGGGGTGCTGATTCAGAAAACTGCATTGGACAGACCACATCAGGTCTAGTTCCTGATACAAAACAGTAGTCGCCTTCTGCTCGCCCACAGAAAACCATATTTAATAATCTAGAGCTGGTCTATCCAATGCAATGGTCACCTCTGCGGAAAGGAGCAGAAATAATAAAATTTATAAAATAAATAAAGAGGGAGGTTCAAGGACCAGATTTCGTTTTCGCAGCGCACAAGTTGGGAACCACTGATCTATACTGTTGAATGAATGCAGCCTGACATCACATTAACTTCCATGGCTGAATATTATGAAATTGTGGGAGATGTATTTTGGTGAGGCACCAGCACTCATTGGCAAAGAAGGGCAGAGTCAGGCAGCATTCACTGTAATGTACTGATGCCCTCTCCGTCTTTCTTTCTGTATTATTAAGTCTTGAAGCACAGTTTTCCCTAGCTTTCGGTCGCCTCTGATTTAGGCTGGATCTACACTGCCATATGAGGCAGTTCAATGCAGTTCAAATGACATGATATGGGTCTACATTGACCATGTAATGCTGTGTAGCAGTTAGAGAATTTGGCCTTAACTTCAGCAGCAGTTGGTAAAGACTGTGGTGAGAGTTTCTGTAATTCCAAAATGACTACATTCCAGAGCGAATATATCCTAAGGTGCCAAGGTCTCTCTATAAATATAAAGCATTGCCTTTTGGCTGCGGCCAGCTCCATCAACTATTGATTTCATATGTGCGTACGTAGAGGTATGTTTTATGCATTAGAGAGAGACATCACCGCATTTGCAGCTCTGCCCCGGTTCCCTGGTCAACTTCTACAGAAGTGTCCTGTCTCGCAGAGGAGGGAAAGGAGAAGCAATGGCAGACACATTGATTTTAAGAGTGTGTGGGAAAGAGGGGAAATGGGTGGATGGCCGACCGGAAACAATATGCTCGGCCCGCAAGGTACCAAGCGAACAGACTTGGTTTTGTTCGGGAACCGGCCCGGCGATAATGGCCAAATGAGGGGTGCATTTTGAGGAAAGAACGGCATCAGAGGCAAAATAAATTTGCAAAAGAGCGATGGGATTTCCTCCACGGCAGCTGTGAGCGATTACCAGTCCCAGTAAATTATCCAAGGCTTGCTTTTAAAAGTGCAAGCCGACAGTCCGCTGGGGATAAGTTTAGGAATTTTTGCAATTCATCATCTTTCCTGGGAAGGCCGCAAGGGCTCCCATGCTCAAATTAAAAGGCACTTTGTGAATCCTGACCCCCCCTCCCAACACTATGGATGATTTAAAAACCTGAACACAGAAAGGAACCACGTGGATCTTCTTGAATCTTCTTTGCAGGCACACTTGATCGCTTTGGGAACCCCTGACGTGAGGAATGGAAGCAGCCTGACCCCGCTTTGGCTGTCACGACGACGCAAGGCTATGGGATCCTAGGCATTGTCGCTTTTGCAAGGTCTCTGGCCTTCCTTGCCAAAGTGTGCTGGTGCCTCAGCAAACGACAACAAACAGGATTTCGTAGCATCGAACCGTGGCTTTTCACATGGGGCCAAACTGCATTAATTTCACCGTGCAGGTGCCCCGCATGTTCCTGTCTTTTCTCAAAGTCACAAACAGGGTTGCTAACTTGTAACATGGAGACACGAACTTGTATTTAAGCAACAGCTAGGAAACTGCAATTGGTTTATTATTGGTAGACTAACTAAGCAAGCTACTACTAGATTAATTGGCGGAGGCCAGGTTTCCTTGGCACTGAGTCCCTGGAGCCGCACGTCAAGGGCGGGCAGGCGGGTGGCCTCGCTTATTCGGGGGGCTGATTTAGTTCTGGGTCGCTCTCATGACAGCAAATGGGAACATATAGAAAAGATGAGCCTGTATAATAAAAATCAGTCTTTCCTTCCAAGAAAACAAGGTAGCTTTCACGGATTGTGCTATAAATTATCTCCAGCAGCCTTCTCTGTTGAGATTTCTGGTAAGAAGAGTATTTATTTAAATTGATTCGTCTGATTCATTCTTCTGAAACGTCTCCTTCCGAACCCTATGCAACAGCATCCTCGCCTGGCGGCCGGTGGAGTCTCTGGCCAGATCTATACGGCAGCGTAGATCCAGCCTTTGCCATCAAGGTTGCAAACCTGCTCCAGTGCTTGGATTGGGTCTGCCCTGCCATATGAGGAGGCAGATTGAACCGCACTGAAATGCACTGGACTCGGAATTTTAGAAGCTCTTGAGCCCTCCCTGCCAAAGAGTGCTGCTGGTGCTTCAACAAACTACAAATCCCAGAATTCCATAGCATTGATCCCCAGCAGTTAAAGTGCTGTCAAACTGCATTAATTTGACAAGATAGATCAGACATATTTTCAGTTGATTGTTCTATTCATTCTATACAATTTCATTGTGATTAAGGTAAAGGTAAAGGTTTCCCCTGACGCTAAGTCCAGTCGTGTCTGACTCTGGGGGTTAGTGCTCATCTCCACTTCTAAGCCGAAGAGCCGGCGTTGTCCATAGACACCTCCAAGGTCATGTGGCCACTGGCATGACTGCATGGAGCGCCGTTACCTTCCCGCTGGAGTGATACCTATTGATCTACTCACATTTGCATGTTTTTGAACTGCTAGGTTGGCAGGAGCTGGGCTAACAGCCGCCACTCCCGGGGTTTGAACCTGGGACCTTTCATTGTGATTCCCCCCCCCCCCAAAAAAAAGAAAACCCTATCATTTTCCTTTTTCCCCTTTGATTAATAAAGCCCTTTATTCCAAAGGTATTGCTAATTATTCACTGGGCACAAATGTGAGCATCCCAAATCAGAACCATTCTGAGTACTTAATGAATTGGATGCAAAAGTTCCCCTTTGAAAAGAAGACGCAAATAGAAATATTAGCAAAAGGTTATAAAAAGGTTGATGCTGTGTCTGTGGCACAGCTGGTTAGTAGCCAGCTGCAATAAATCACGCTGACCGAGAGGTCATGAGTTCAAAACCAGCCCAAGTCGGATTGAGTGCCTGACCATTAATAGCCTAGCTCATTGTTTACCTAAGCAACCCAAAGACAGGTCCTGACCAACCATTCTGAGCTCCCCAGAGCAGCACCTCTCAACTTTTGTTTTTCTAGGGTTTTTTGGACAGGGCACAGGAGAAATGGGATGGCGGTGGGAAGGGGGTTAGATCCAGAAGATCCTGCTGATTCTTCTCTTTCCCAGGCCAGGGCAGTGGGAGTTGGGGTACAAAGAGAGATATTCATCCTGCTTGGCTTAGGCGTGATGGAGCTGTGCCTGCCCCACAACTGGGGTGGGGAGAGGGTCCTTCCATTGCCCCTGGGCCCAGGCAGGGTGTTTCTGCCTCTTCATGGGTGTCAGCGACTCACTAGAGGTGCAAGTGGATACTTGGAACGCCAATTTATCCAACGCACTCGATGAGATCGCCCCGAGACGCCCTCTCTGGCCCCGCAAGAATCGGTCTCCTTGGTTTACTGAGGATCTCCGTGCGATGAAACGGGAGAAGAGACGGCTAGAGGTCGTGTGGCGGGAACGCCGTGTCGAGGAATCGAAATCAGCTTATAAGATTTTCAGAGAGTCTTATGAGCAGGCTATCACCGAGGCAAAAAGTTCTTATTATGCTTCCTTGATAGCGTCTGCGAGCTCACACCCAGCACAATTATTCAAGATTATTAGATCGCTGACAACAATTCCTTCTGTCCAAAACAATAATGATCTGGCCCCTTCTGCTGAGGTTTTCCAGAGCTATTTCGCAGACAAGATCTCGCTGCTCCGCCGGGAACTCCCTGCCACAATTGATACAGTAGTTGAACTTGAGACCCCGTGGCCACTCGCTGGGCCCATCCTGGACCGGTTTACCCCGCTGGATGTGGAGGCTGTCAACAGGATCATGACTGCAACTAGGCCGACCACCTGCTCCCTCGATCCGTGTCCCTCCTGGCTAGTAAAATCTTGCCTGGAGGGATTACGTGAACCTCTGTTGAATATAATAAATAGCTCCTTTGAGCAAGGAGGTTTTCCAGAGGGTTTAAAAGAGGCGATGGTATCTCCACTGCTGGAGAAACCAGACTTAGATCATTCGGTTCCCGCTAGCTACCGCCCAGTCTCGAACCTTCCGTTTCTGGGCAAGGTGGTTGAGAGGCAGCAGCGGAACAGTTGCAGCAGTTCCTCAATGACACGGCCGGACTTGGTCCCTTCCAGTCCAGCTTCCGTGGGGGACACGGGACGGAGACTGTGCTAGTTGCCGTCACAGACCAACGTCGCTGCCAAAGGGATCAAGGCGGATCAGCGCTGCTCGTGTTATTGGATCTCACAGCAGCATTTGATACGGTCGACCACAATCTATTGACCCACCACCTAACCATGACGGGGGTTAGGGGGATTCTCCTGAAATGGGTGTCCTCCTTCCTCCAGAATTGGGGACAGCGTGTGGTGAGGGGAGGGAGTGTTTCCGCGTGGTCTCTGCTAACTTGTGGGGTCCCACAGGGAGCTATTATCTCTCCTCTCTTATTTAACATCTATATGCGACCGCTTGCCCGACTGGTGCAGAGCTTTGGGCTTGAGGGCCACCAGTACGCTGATGACACTCAGCTCATTCTGAGGATGGAGGGCCGGCCGGACTCCGTACCTGATAGTTTCCATCAGTGCCTTGAGGCCGTGACTGGATGGCTGCGTGCCAGCAGGTTGGGGGTGAATCCAGCGAAGACGGAGATCCTTTGGCTGGGCCGTCCGGGTGGGAGGGAGATCCAGCTGCCTACCCTGGATGGCGAGACACTACGTCTGTCATCTTCTGTAAAAACTCTGGGTGTCTTATTGGACCCTCTGCTCACAATGGAGGCCCAGGTCTCTGCTGGGAGCAGATCTTTGTTTTTCCATCTACGTCAGGCTAGGCGACTGGCTCCCTACCTATCTAGGAACGACCTGGTGACGGTGATCCAGGCGACGGTCATCTCAAGGCTCGACTACTGCAACACCCTCTACATTGGCCTTCCTCTGTCATTGATCCAGAAACTGAAGCTGGTGCAAAACATGGCGGCTTGTCTTCTCGCCGGGGTGCCGGCGAGGTGGCGTATCACCCCAATTCTACCATAGCTGCACTGGCTACCGATTGAGTACCGGATTACTTTCAAGATACTGGTTCTAACCTTTAAGGCCTTATATGGTTTGGGGCCGGCGTACCTGAGGGCCCGCTTATCCCCCTACCAACCCCAGAGATTACTTTGGTCCGAAGACCAAAATTTGCTTGAAGTCCCTAACATACGGACTTATCATTTGTCTTCTACTAGGCAGAGAGCTTTCTCGATTGTAGCCCCTCATTTATGGAATGTCTGGCCGGTTGAAACTCGAACTATCCGAGACCTACTTGCCTTTCGGAAAGCCTGCAAAACCTTTCTCTTCCGACAAGCTTTTGATGGGTGAAAAACTCGGGGCTATGTCTGTTTTTATTGTTCTTTTATAGTTGTTTTTATTCTTTTTATTGTTATTTTAAAGCTAATGGTATTGTTTTAATCTATTTCTGTAAACTGCTCCAAGCCAAACTGGGAGTAGCGGTATACAAGTCTAATAAACAAACAAATAAATAAATAAATCCGGATGATCAGGAAGCTGTACAGCCAGGACCCAAGGAGAACAGGCTGCGACAAAGCAATGTCCCCAAAACGACACCTTGCCTTCTGCAAGGCAATAGTTCTCCAAACTCTACTTACTCGTCCGGTGCTGATGAGACCTCCGCCCTTTCCTCATCAGTCACAGCTGATCTTGATCTTGTGAGTGGACCTTGCCTCCCATCCCTCCAGCCCCTCCATCTCTGTTCAAGACTCAGATCTCCCCATGTCCCAGAAGTATGAGAGGCTTGCCAATCCCCTGATGCAGCCCCATGGGCTGGCTCATCATCCACATTTACTTGAGTCCAGTCAGCCTTCTCCATCTCACTCTCAGACCCATCATTCCCAGAGAATCCCTCAAACGTCTCCTCATCCGTGGGAGCAGTGAGTATATCCCGGATCTTTTTCCTTTCTCTTTGCTCATCCGACTCCTGCTCTCGAGTAGACCTTTTAGTTGCTCTACTCTCTGCGAAATCATCATCTAGCATGGACTCCTCATCACTAGAAAACCCATAAAAGTCTCATCCTCTGAAGGAGCCATAAGTATTTCCTGGACCCGCTTTACTTGCTGTTCTTCATCAAGCACCTGCTCTCTATGAGCCCCTTTTCTCCTTCTCGCTGTTTCACCCATAGAACCATTACTGCCCCTTGGCCCAACTAAAACAGGTGCCCATGAAGAGCAGGGATCATGGTAGGAAGATACTTTGCTCTGATTACCTTTTAAAAATGTAATACAAACAAGGGGGTGAAGTGAAAACTCCCTTTTAAAAAAAAATTAAGGTTAGCCTGGGAAACAAGAATTACTGGCGCTTTTAAATTTCATGCAGAACATCAAAGAAGTGGAAGGCCCTCATAAAAAATCATAAGAGCCACAAATTGCTTTGGTTCCGTTGCATATGATTTGGAAATGTTCTTTCAGTGACTCACACAATATTGGATGTCTTAAGGCAGAAAAACGCCATTAACATCTCTGCCTGGAAACGAACGAGGCAATTTATTATAACTGGCGCTAATAAACAGGGGTCAGGAAAAACTACGATTGAGTGACCTTCCAAGAGAGGAACAAAAAACACAACATGTGTTTGAAAAGGGATTAGCACTACTTAAAGCGGAGAGCAAGTGTGCAAATGGCCTGTCATTACTATAATACAAGATTATCCTCTCAGGATGGAAGAGATGCTGAAATTTTGTACATTGCGGGAAAGAGATAGTGCTATATACAATTAAAAATCAGCCATGGTCTGTAATCTTCACTGGGTTTTGATGCACAGGTGATCTTTATGAAGGAGAGACAAACCGTAAGGCATTGTATTAATAGCAGGGACTGTTCAAAATGAAATATTGGGCAGAAAATTCTTTTTTGCACAGAAATATTATTTCCTGGGAAGAATATGTTTGTTTTCTATGCAGGACACATAGAAACGTCCAGCGAATGCTGCTTTTTTCCCTGTGTAAAAATGCAAACTTGCATTTGTCAAGTAGAGTAAATGCCAAACGTCACAGAGATTCTTCCTTTTTCTTATTTTAATTTGGAACCATTTTAAATGGCTTATTGACCTGAAATTGTTTTATTACAATTGTATTACAAAAATGTATAATTCACATTGTTTTATTACATTGATCAAAGGGCTGGGCTGTAGCACAGCTGGTAAAGGGCCAGCAGTAATAGGATCTACCACCCGGAAGGTGGCCACTTCAGAGCCCGGTCGAGGTGAGCACCCGAACCTCAAGCCCAGCTCACTGTTTACCTAAGCAGTATAAAAACAGCTTAGAGGTGTAAATAGGGAAATTAGGTACTACAAATCACAGGGAAGGTATTTTAGGACACCATAAAGAACAAGACCAGAAATGCAGTGACAGAGAGGAAGGTGGAAGGAGGAAGTCCTGATGGCTCTTCAACATAGGGAATGGAGCAACAGCGCCCCCCTGTGGCTGAATCTGAGCGCAACCTCAATCTCTAAGGCACCAAAAAAAAAACAACCCTAGATTTGAAGACTACACTACAGTACATACCTCCTTCTGTCTGTCTTGTTCTGTTCTGTCCTGTCTGTCCAAACTCCATTGAATGTTTGCCGTGTATGTGTACTGTGAACTGCCCTGAGTCCCCTTGGGGAGATAGGGCGGAATATAAATAAAGTGTTGTTGTTGTTGTTGTGTTCACACAATAGTAAAGCCGCAGGGGTTGTGATGCTGGCTTGAAACACGGTGACAATGGCTTCTCCTTCAGACATTACCACTCTTTCTATATTTTAGTGAAATCCCTACAATGGGTCTCTCTGTGTGTATTTACACAGCAACAATGGGTGCATCTACACCGAAGAATTACTGTAATTTGACCCCACTGTAACTGCAGTGGCTCAATACCATGGGATCCATCGTAGTTGTGGTTTGTTAAAATCTTTAGCCTTCTTTGCGGGTGTCTCATCAACTCTCCTAATTCCAAAGCATTGAGCAATGGCTGCTAAACTAGAATCAAACGGCATTCGTTCTACAGTGTAGATGCACCCCATGTTATCAAGGCTGTGTCCCATTTTAAGCCTGCCCTTGTCAAGAAAATGCAGAGCTACCAGCAGTTCCATGTTTCCTTTTCCTTGAGTAGCAAAATGCCTTGGTCTGACTCTGGTGGAGGTGCTAAAGAGACAACCACCGGAAGAGTAAAGGAATGACACAGAATCCACCCATTTTGAGTGTGAGAGCATTGCCATGTTGCAACGCAATCACCAGATTAGCTACTCCCCCCTCCAAATATCTTGTTTCTCCAAAGTTAACGCTGTTAACTTTGCACACCGCACACAACCACACCGCACACAAGCTGCGCAGGGCAAGGACTGCTTCCAAGATGGCACAGAAGAGCCGTTTTCACAAAATGAAATCTGGGTACGGGAGGGGAAGAGAAAAATACGGCCCAAACCTTCAAGCGCGGACTTTGTGACATCTGCTGCGGCATTGTTATCCAACACCATCAATTTTGGGTGTCACAAATCTATAATTGTCTCAACTTTTATTTGTGAAATATCGGTTTGTCGGCAGCCCCTCAAAGCTGGCAGGCGAGGACTGACAGATGCTCCAATTGCGCCTCGTCTTCAGCGTAATGCGGCTCTCTCATTACACCCGCCAGAGCCGGGGAAATTATTCCTTCGCTTTGGAAAGCCAATGCGCGGCCATCTGTCTCTGCGTGGTTATCAAAACTAATATGGTAATGTGGAAAAACGAAGGTCTTCAGTGATACCTGGCAGCTACAAAAGATGGCCCAGGACTGGAGGAGAGTCAAACCTTGAGGTGAGTCAAGGAGACACGTCCGTCCCGCACATTGACATGAAGCTTATCCAGAAAGCCAAGGGCATGTCTCCCCAACAGACAAAGGATGAACTCATGGCGCATAATTAGAGCAGGTTGTCTTCATATCAACTGCAGTAGCTGACGGCTGTGGAATTGTGGGATTCGTAGTTTCCTGAGATCTTTGCCTTTCTCTATCAA
Organism: Anolis carolinensis; assembly: GCF_035594765.1. Lineage (NCBI taxonomy): Eukaryota > Metazoa > Chordata > Lepidosauria > Squamata > Anolidae > Anolis > Anolis carolinensis. Next base: position 25,215,613 of record NW_026943823.1, read on the forward strand.
AGAACTCTGGTGCCACAACTAAGGACAGATCTGAGCATTATGTAGGGTGAAATCATGCCAAAAAGTAATGCCAAAATCTGCTTTTCTTGAAGATTTTACTTTTTTTTAAAAAGTTTCTATACTCATATACATGCAGGCTGGAAACAGCTAACAGGTAGCATCTGAAATGCATGCATTTGCTCATCACGGCAGACAAATCTGGCTCCAAACTCCTAACTTCAGGGTTCGATCCCATTGCAAGGGCGAGCAAATGGTCAAAGGCCTGGACAACATGCCTCCCTGTGAAGAATGGCTGCGTGAGAATGACTCCAGGACCATCAACCGTGGTATCCTTCTATGAGCTCTCCAGAATGGGCTTTGGGGTAGGGAAGGGTCACCTTGCGGCAGGGAAGGGTCACCTTGCGGCAGGGAAGGGTCACCTTGCGGCAGGGAAGGGTCACCTTGCGGCAGGGAAGGGTCACCTTGCGGCAGGGAAGGGTCACCTTGCGGCAGGGAAGGGACACTTTGCGGCAGGGAAGGGTCACCTTGCGGCAGGGAAGGGTCTCCTTGCGACAGGGAAGGGTCACCTTGCGGCAGGGAAGGGTCACTTTGCGGCAGGGAAGGGTCACCTTGCGGCAGGGAAGGGTCTCCTTGCGACAGGGAAGGGTCACCTTGCGGCAGGGAAGGGTCACTTTGCGGCAGGGAAGGGTCACCTTGTGGCAGGGTTGGGGTTGGGGTTGGGCTTGGGGTCGGGGTCGTCTCTAGGGGCACCTTCTGCCTCTCTAGGGGCACCTGCTGTATCTCTACACCGGCTGGGTTTTTGCAAAATTTTAAATGTGTTTTTTGAAAAGTATTTTTTACGAGAAAACTACAAAGCCCATCTCCTTGAAATTTTGTCACAATCAGCCCACGGACCAGGGGACTACTCCTCCCAAGTTTCGGATTTTTTTGATCACCGGCTGAGTTTTTGCAAATTTTTTAATTTATTTTTTGAAAAGTATTTTTTACGAGAAAACTACAAAGCCTATCTCCTTGGAATTTTGTCACGATCAGCCCACGGACCAGGGGACTACTCCGCCCAAGTTTCGGAGAGATTCGAACACCGGCTGATTTTTTGCGAATTTTTTAAAGAGAATTTTAGAGTGAATGGGGAAGAAGCCGCTGTGTGTGTTTGTCTCCATCCAGTGGTGAAATGCGCGCATTGCGGGCGGAGAGAAAGTGAATGGGGAAGAAGCCGCTGTGTGTGTTTGTCTCCATCCAGTGGTGAAAGGCGCGCATTGCGGACGGAGAGAAAGTCAATGGGAATAAGCCGCTGTGTGTGTTTGTCTCCATCCAGTGGTGAAAGGCGCGCATTGCAGGCGGAGAGAAAATGAATGGGAAGAAGCCGTTGTGTGTTTGTCTCCATCCAGTGGTGAAAGGCGCGCATTGCAGGCGGAGAGAAATTGAATGGGAAGAAGCCGCTGTGTGTGTTTGTCTCCATCCAGTGGTAAAAGGCGCGCATTGCAGGCGGACTGGAAAATTCTCCGCATTGCCGTTAATGGAGACGGAGGAGGAGGATGAGGAGGAGGAGGAGGAGGAGGAAGGCCTCTCCATGGAATATTCTTCAAATACCCTAAATACTCGGATATAAGCCGACCCGAATATAAACCGAGCCATCTAATTTTACCACAAAAAACTGGGAAATCATTGATTCCAGTATAAGCCGAGGGTGGGAAATTTCAGAAATAAAAAAAGATACCAATAAAATTACATTACCGTATGTACTCGAGTATAAGCCGACCCGAATATAAGACGAGGCATCTAATTTTACCACCAAAAAACCCCCAAAAAACTGGGAAATCATTGACTCCAGTACAAGTCGAGGGTGGGAAATTTCAGAAATAAAAATAGATACCAATAAAATTACATTACTGTATATACTCGAGTATAAGCAGACCCGAATATAAGGCGAGGCATCTAATTTTTCCACAAAAAACTGGGAAATCATTGACTCCAGTATAAGCCGAAGGTGGGAAATTTCAGAAATAAAACTAGACACCAATAAAATTACATTACCGTATATACTTGAGTATAAGCCGACCCGAATATAAACCGAGGCATCTAATTTTACCACCAAAAAACCCCCAAAAAACTGGGAAATCATTGACTCCAGTACAAGTCGAGGGTGGGAAATTTCAGAAATAAAAATAGATACCAATAAAATTACATTGTGGGCGAAATGTCAGGAGAGAATGCTTCTGGAAACCAATTATTATTTCTTACATTGTACTATATTAATAATATACCACAATGTCTATAATACACCCCTAGTATGTTATATTATTAGTATTATGTAACATACTCGTGCTAAATCATAAGTTGCGTAAGAGATGTGGGCGAAACGTCAGGAGAGAATGCTTCTGGGAAACCAATTATTATTTCTTAGATTGTACTATATTAATCATATACCACAATGTCTATAATACACCCCTAGTATATTATTAGTATTATGTAACATACTCGTGCTAAATCATAAGTTGGATAAGAGATGTGGGCGAAACGTCAGGAGAGAATGCTTCTGGGAAACCAATTATTATTTCTTAGATTGTACTATATTAATCATATACCACAATGTCTATAATACACGCTTAGTATATTATATTATTAGTATTACATAATATAACTAGTGCTAAATCATAAGTTGCGTAAGAGATGTGGGCGAAACGTCAGGAGAGAATGCTTCTGGAAAACCAATTATTATTTCTTAGATTGTACTATATTAATCATATACCACAATGTCTATCATACACCCCTAGTATGTTATATTATTAGAATTATGTAACATACTCGTGCTAAATCATAAGTTGCGTAAGAGATGTGGGCGAAACATCAGGAGAGAATGCTTCTGGGAAACCAATTATTATTTCTTAGATTGTACTATATTAATCATATACCACATTGTCTATAATACACCACTAGTATGTTATATTATTAGTATTATGTAACATACTCGTGCTAAATCATAAGTTGCGTAAGAGATGTGGGCGAAACGTCAGGAGAGAATGTTTCTGGAAAACCAATTGTTATTTCTTAGATTGTACTATATTAATCATATACCACATTGTCTATAATACACCGCGAGTATATTATATTATTAGTATTATCTCACATACCAGTGCTAAATCATAAGTTGCGTATGAGATGTGGGCGAAACGTCAGGAGAGAATGCTTCTGGGAAACCAATCATTATTTCTTAGATTGTACTATATTAATCATATACCACAATGTCTACAATACACCACTAGCATGTTATATTATTAGTATTATGTAACATACTCGTGCTAAATCATAAGTTGCGTATGAGATGTGGGCGAAACGTCAGGAGAGAATGCTTCTGGGAAACCAATCATTATTTCTTAGATTGTACTATATTAATCATATACCACAATGTCTATCATACTCCCCTAGTATGTTATATTATTAGTATTATGTAACATACCCGTGCTAAATCATAAGTTGCGTAAGAGATGTGGGCGAAACATCAGGAGAGAACGCTTCTGGGAAACCAATTATTATTTCTTAGATTGTACTATATTAATCATATACCACATTGTCTATAATACACCACTAGTATGTTATATTATTAGTATTATGTAACATACTCGTGCTAAATCATAAGTTGCGTAAGAGATGTGGGCGAAACGTCAGGAGAGAATGTTTCTGGAAAACCAATTGTTATTTCTTAGATTGTACTATATTAATCATATACCACAATGTCTATCATACTCCCCTAGTATGTTATATTATTAGTATTATGTAACATACCCGTGCTAAATCATAAGTTGAGTAAGAGATGTGGGCGAAACGTCAGGAGAGAATGCTTCTGGGAAACCAATTATTATTTCTTAGATTGTACTATATTAATCATATACCACAATGTCTACAATACACCACTAGCATGTTATATTATTAGTATTATGTAACATACTCGTGCTAAATCATAAGTTGCGTATGAGATGTGGGCGAAACGTCAGGAGAGAATGCTTCTGGGAAACCAATCATTATTTCTTAGATTGTACTATATTAATCATATACCACAATGTCTATCATACTCCCCTAGTATGTTAGATTATTAGTATTATGTAACATACCCGTGCTAAATCATAAGTTGAGTAAGAGATGTGGGCGAAACGTCAGGAGAGAATGCTTCTGGGAAACCAATTATTATTTCTTAGATTGTACTATATTAATCATATACCACAATGTCTACAATACACTCCTAGTATGTTATATTATAAGTATTATGTAACATACCAGTGCTAAATCATAAGTTGCGTAAGAGATGTGGGCGAAACGTCAGGAGAGAATGCTTCTGGGAAACCAATTATTATTTCTTAGATTGTACTATATTAATCATATACCACATTGTCTATAATACACCGCGAGTATATTATATTATTATTATTATCTCACATACCAGTGCTAAATCATAAGTTGCGTAAGAGATGTGGGCGAAACGTCAGGAGAGAATGCTTCTGGAAACCAATTATTATTTCTCAGATTGTACTATATTAATCATATACCACAATGTCTATAATACACCCCTAGTATGTTATATTATTAGTATTATGTAACATACTCGTGCTAAATCATAAGTTGCATAAGAGATGTAGGCGAAACGTCAGGAGAGAATGCTTCTGGGAAACCAATTATTATTTCTTAGATAGTACTATATTAATCATATACCACAATGTCTATCATACTCCCCTAGTATGTTATATTATTAGTATTATGTAACATACTCGTGCTAAATCATAAGTTGTGTATGAGATGTGGACGAAACGTCAGGAGAGAATGCTTCTGGGAAACCAATCATTATTTCTTAGATTGTACTATATTAATCATATACCACGTTGTCTATAATACACCCCTAGTATGTTCTATTATTAGTATTATGTAACATACTCGTGCTAAATCATAAGTTGCGTAAGAGATGTGGGCGAAACGTCAGGAGAGAATGCTTCTGGAAAACCAATTATTATTTCTTAGATTGTACTATATTAATCATATACCACAATGTCTATAATACACGCTTAGTATATTATATTATTAGTATTATCTCACATACCAGTGCTAAATCATAAGTTGCGTAAGAGATGTGGGCGAAACGTCAGGAGAGAATGCTTCTGGAAACCAATTATTATTTCTTAGATTGTACTATGTTAATCGTATACCACAATGTCTATAATACACCCCTAGCATGTTATATTATTAGTATTATGTCACATACCAGTGCTAAATGATAAGTTGCATAAGAGAGTGGGCGAAACGTCAGGAGAGAATGCTTCTGGAAAACCAATAGTTATTTCTTTCCCGCCCAATTTCACCTGTCTCAGCCTGTGACGTGCGGGAGAACTGTCCAATCGGGCGGCGCCACATGGCGAAGGGGTGGGACCAAGGCCAAAAAGGCGGCCGGATTGGGAGGCTAACATATATTTTAAATCACAACGGAGTGCGCATGCGTCAAGCAGCGCCCTGTTTTCGCGCCCAAATTGGCGAGCAGGAGAATCGTCCAATCGGGCGGCGACACATGGCGAAGGGGTGGGACCAAGGCTAAAAAAAAAAACGGCCGTTTTGGAGGCGGGGCTTCTTCTTGGCTGTAAATTGTAAAATTTGCCTCAGACGATCTCGGGACGCCGAGAGAGAAGGTAGCTTGGCTTGGGAGCCATTCTGAAGACCTGGGTCGGAAGAAAGAAAGAAAGAAAGGGCAGCCGCGGCTAGAAGGCCCGAAGAGACAGGCTCCGTTTCTGAAGCAGGTGAATAAGGGCCCCTTTTTACAGGCTCACCTGGTTCATTTGACTTCCTTTGAAATTAATCTGGAGTTTAAAGAGACGCCTTTCCTTTTGGGAATCACTTTTACCTCAGGAAAGGCTTCTCTTCCAATCCCACTTCATTTTATGTCGCTTTCCTTGTTATTTTGGGGATTCTTTACCTCAGGAATCTCCTCAAAATTGAAATACAAAGAGGAAAATGCCTATTTTATATATTAGTCTTATCTTAATTTTATCAAAAATGGCATCAAATAGCACAAGATAAGGGTGGATAAAGGCTTTGCGAAACAGAAAGAAGAAAACTATTTCATTTATTAATATTTCATTATTTTTTGCCTCAAATCGTCTCATGTCACAAAGCCCTTGAAATAGAAAATACAGTAGAGTCTCATTTATTCAAGCTAAAGCTTGGATAAGCGAATATCTTGGATAATAAGGAGGGATTAAGGAAAAGCCTATTAAATATCAAATTAGGTTATGATTTTACCAATTAAGCACCAAAACATCATTTTTTACAACAAATTTGACAGAAAAAGTAGTTCAATATGCAGTAATGTTATGTTGTAATTACTGTATTTACGAATTTAGCACCAAAATATCACGATATATTGAAAACAAAAATGGGTTGGATAATCCAGAAATTTGGATAAGCGAGACTCTACTGTACAGTTAAATATTCAGGGGAAAAAATGTTCACTGAAATATTTACAAAATCATAAAAATACTAATATTAACATAAAAAATATTTGCAGAAATATTTGCCAAAAATAAGCAAAGTATTTGGGGAAAAATATTCACAAAAATATTCATAAAAATATTCACAAATACATTCAGAAAAAATCAATCATGAAAACATTCACAAACATTGAAATAAAATATTCACAAAATATTCACCCAAAAAATCATACAAATATTTGTGGAAATATTTGCCAAAAATAAGGAAAATATTTGGAAAAAATATTTACAAATACAGTAGTCTCACTTATCCAACACTCGCTTATCCAACGTTCTGGATTATCCAACGCATTTTTGTAGTCAATGTTTTCAATTCATTGTGATATTTTGGTGCTAAATTCTTAAATACAGTAATTACTACATAGTATTACTGCCTATTGAACTACTTTTTCTGTCAAATTTGTTGTATAACATGATGTTTTGGTGCTTAATTTGTAAAATCATAACCTAATTTAATGTTTAATAGGCTTTTCCTTAATCTCTTCTTATTATTCCCTCAGAAATGGCAAAGCCTTGTGAAACGGATGGAAGAAATAAAGGCAAAATTTTTGAAAATTTCCACAGCTTTTTCTAAAGGGACCAGGTGAATATTGTTCTTTTTTATTTATTATAATCGGATTTATTTCTTATCCAGATCATTTCTTTTCACTTCTATTTTATGTATTAATATTTTAATATATTTTATTATATCCAACCAAAAAAAATAATAATTACAAGATTTTTCCAGAGAAGAAGAAAAAGGCTAAAATTTTGCGTTGTGAGTTTTCTAGGTTGTATGGCTATGCCCCAGAAGCATTCTCTCCTGACGTTTCGCCCACATCTATGGCAGGAAACCATAGATTGCTGGAAACTATAAGGGAGTGGTGAGGCTTTTATATATAACTGGCCTCGTTTCCAACAGACCTCACAACCTCTGAGGATGCCTGCCAGAGATGTGGGTGAAATGTCAGGAGAGAATGCTTCTGGAAACCCATTATTATTTCTTACATTGTACTATATTAATATATAATATATATTATATCAAAAAATAAATAAATTACAAGGTCTTTTCCAGAGAAGAAAAAAAAGGCTTCATTTTTGGGTTGTTGTGAGTTTTCTGGGCTGTTCCAGAAGCATTCTCTCCTGACGTTTTGCCCACATCTATGGCTGGAAACTAAGGGAGTGGTGAGGCTTTTATATGTCTGCGAAATGTCCAGGGTGGGAGAAAGAACCCTTGTCTGTTGCAGGCAAATGTGAATGCTGTTATTGGCCACCTTGATTAGCATTGAATGGCCTGCAGTTTCAAGGCCTGGCTGCTTCCTGCCTGGGGGAATCCTGTGTTTGGAGGTGTTAGCTGGCCCTGCTTTTTGAGGTGGCAGCCCAGAAACTCACAACAACCCATGAAAGCCTTTGACAACACATGGCAACATTTTTGAAAATTCAGACAGCTTTCTAGAGGAAAGGAGTAGAATAATAATTGCATTTTTTTACCAATCTGACTTATTTCCAGCCTTAAGACCCATAACATGCTATGCTGAAAATTTTATATATATATATATGTGTGTGTGTGTATTTGTATATAATGGACAATGTAATTTTTAATAATATGATTTAATGTATATACATATAATATTTATAATAATATTGTAATGTAATAAAATATAATAATAACACAATATAATGATATTGATTATATATTATATATAATTTTATATGTACATAGAAAGTATTAGCATTCACAATAATAGCATTATATATAACTATATTGTACTACACCATCATACTGTAATGTTATTAGAAATATTACAGGTAATACATAACATAATTAATATTATATTGTATGTATATTCAATATATTATATTGAATATAATATTATATTAATAATATTATATTAATATACTATATTAATAATATTATATTAATAATAATATAATATATTAATAATAATATAATATTATCATATAATATTATAATAATAATATAATATATTGTATGTATATTCAATATATTATTATATATCATTGTCTATTATACTGTATATTATATACGATATACTATATATACATAATACATATTATATTATTAGCATAGCATGTTACAGGTACAGGAGGCAAGATGGGAACTGCCTTCCTGGCCTTGCAAAATAGATAGAAGACAATGCCTGGTTTTTTTTCTGAATGCTTTCTTCCCACTCACTCTTCTCCCAGCGCTGAATTCAAGTCAACGTGAAGAAAGAAACAAAAGGTCGAGAGACAGAGGACGGAAGATGCTTGAAGACACCCTCGCAAGGACACCGCCTGCCTCCCTAAAGAGGTCGTTTTCAGGGTAATTGGTGTAAGGGTAGGCATTTAATGTCTATCTTTGCATTAAAAAAAGGGTTACCTTTGCACACGGTTCCCCTCGCGTGTGGCATCGAAGAAGTCCCACTCGGGAACGGACGGGTCCTCCCTTTGTTCTAGGCAGATGATGGGTCTTCCTATACGGGCCGTAGGGGTCACAGCTTGGGGGTCAGCGGGGGGCCCCGCCCTGGCATCGCAGGGGGCAGCACACATTACGGGCATTTTAAGATGTCCTTGCAACTTAGAAATAAAAATATCAATACCTTAACTCACTAACATCCTACTAACACCATTCTAAATAGGGTACCCTGCCCTTTTAAATAGGACTGTGTTCTGCCTGATGGCAAGAACCAAGCTGGGAAGGGAGGGGGCCTCCTGGCCCCCCATAAAAGGGCCCCCATGGAAGGACATTGCAAAAGGCCCCTAAGGTGTCCTGAGAGCAGCCTCTTGGTCCTCAGTGTTCCCCACGGTGCCAGGGCTGGGCCCCTCGCTCTCCCCCAACCCATGGACCCTGCCGCTTGTATATCATCCGTCCAGGGCCAACGGACGCCCCCTCCCTCCCCGGGCGGAGCTTCGAGGCCACACTCAAGGGGAGACCAGAGCCGTGTGCCTCATGCCAACGCCTAGCACGTGGCGAACCTTTTTTTTTTACTGCAAACATAGGCATCATGATTGTGATTTTTGTTAATTCCTTTTAAATTTAATTGTTTGTATTCGATAGCATGGTAGGCTGGTTTTATATCAGTGAGCCGCCCCGAGTTCCTCTGGGGAGACGGTGGCAGGGTACAAAAATAAAATTATTATTATTATTATTGATTCGAGGCACCTGGAAAAAAAGACCAGGAAGCAGATAAAATTATTATTATTATTACTGATTTGAGGCACCTGGAAAAAGAAATACCAGGAAGCAGATATTATTATTATTATTATTGATTCCATGAAAAAGAAATACCAGGAAGCAGATAAAATTATTATTATTGTTATTGTTGTTGTTATTATGTAGGACCCCCTTTTATTTATGTAAGGCCACACACCCAGGGGACCACTATTCCTAATTAAAGCCTGGTTAAAGGGGATCCTCTATTCTTAAAGTTAGGCGTATAGAGATCTCCTATCCAGAAACTAACGCGGCCTGCCCTATAGAGATCTGTTAAACCAAGGCGGCCTGCCCTATAGAGATCTCCTATTTCACGTAATACCAGGCAATATGGAGATCCCTGGTTTTTTTAACCGTTAAATCCCTTACGTGGGGATATCCCTGGTTTTTTTAACCGTTAAATCCCTTACGTGGGGATATCCCTGGGTTTTTTTAACCGTTAAATCCCTTACGTGGGGAAATCCCTGGTTATTTTAACCATTAAATCCCTTACGTGGGGAGATCCCTGGTTATTTTAACCTTTAAGTCCCTAACGTGGGGAAATCCCTGGTTCTTTTAATCTTTAAGGCCAGATGTGGGGATTTCCTTGCTTTTAACCCGTAAGGCCAGCCATGGGGAGATATCTTAGGCTGTTTTCACGAAAAGTCAGGTATAGATGCACTGTTTTCTCTCCCGTTCCATGTGCCTGGACTCCCGGAGGGCTCCTGCCGGACACCGTCTCCCATCGGCCGAGAGGGATCCTTCTTGTCTGGGAAGGATCTGCAACACAGGTAAAAAGAAGATTCCGGGAAGGAGATTCTACAGCGGAGCCCTTAAGCCAGGTGAGACACTCCTTCCAGCCTCCACGGCTGCCTTGCACACACACACACACATGACACACACAACACACATACACATGTACAGCTGGGGTCCACGGGGACTCTTCCTCAATAGATCGGGGACTCCCACTCCGGCGATTGGCCATTGTAAATGCCTTGAAGCAGTTTGGGGCTTCCGGCCAAGCACTTCCAAAGAGAATCCATTCAAGGTTGGACCCCCTTTTAAAGGGGCTGGCACGTGGTATTTATTCCTGGCACGTGGAAAACTCCATTTGTAAGGCAAACCCTCGTTAAAGGAGGTTTGCAATTAATTTAAAACCAGGCTTCTGAGGGACCCGCTGCGTTTAAAGCCAAACCTAGCAGGTGGGAACCCCTTTGGTTAACGTAAGGCGAGGGACCCTCCATATTTAATAAGATGCCTGGCAGAATCTTAACCTAAATGCAGGCCTATGGGCTACAGCCTATTCTGCATAGCCAGGCATGAGGGGACCCCAGATTATTAACTTGAGGCCTGGGAAAAGGAGATTTTTGTATTTATTTATTACAATATTTATATCCCGCCCTCTCTCCCCTTAAAAGGGGACTCAGAGCAGCTTACGTTATATTTACATATTTATTTATTACAATATTTATATCCCGACCTCTCCCCTTAAAAGGGGACTCAGAGTGGCTTACAAGTTATATTTACTTATTTATTTATTACAATATTTATATCCCGCCCTCTCTCCCCTTAAAAGGGGACTCAGAGCGGCTTACAAGTGATATTTACATATTTATTTATTACAATATTTATATCCGGCCCTCTCTCCCCTTAAAAGGGGACTCAGAGCGGCTTACAAGTGATATTTACATATTTATTTATTACAATATTTATATCCCTCCCTCTCTCTCCTTAAAAGGGGACTCAGGGCGGCTTAACAATAAGACGCATATATAAAAAACCATACAGTGCAATATAAATCATCATTAACTTGCATCAGTATTCATAAAACACATTATAAAATACAGATAGGTGTGTTCAGTTCAAATCCATTCAAGGTATACGTGGACCCCCTTTTAATGCCTACCTTTCCACGTGGAAAACTCCCATTTGTAAGGCAAACCCTCGTTAAAGGAGGTTTGCAATTCATTTAAAACCAGGCTTCTGAGGGACCCGCTGCGTTTAAAGCCAAGCCTAGCAGGTGGGAATCCCTTTGGTTAACGTAAGGCGAGGGACCCTCCATATTTAATAAGATGCCTGGCAGAATCTTAACCTAAATGCAGGCCTATGGGCTACAGCCTATTCTGCATAGCCAGGCATGAGGGGACCCCAGATTATTAACTTGAGGCCTGGGAAAAGGAGATTTTTGTATTTATTTATTACAATATTTATATCCCGCCCTCTCTCCCCTTAAAAGGGGACTCAGGGCGGCTTAACAATAAGACGCATATATAAAAAACCATACAGTGCAATATAAATCATCATTAACTTACATCAGTATTCATAAAACACATTATAAAATACAGATAGGTGTGTTCAGTTCAAATCCATTCAAGGTATACGTGGACCCCCTTTTAATGCCTACCTTTCCACGTGGAAAACTCCCATTTGTAAGGCAAACCCTCGTTAAAGGAGGTTTGCAATTAATTTAAAACCAGGCTTCTGAGGGACCCGCTGCGTTTAAAGCCAAACCTAGCAGGTGGGAACCCCTTTGGTTAACGCAAGGTGAGGGACCCTCTATTTTTAATAGGATGCCTGGGAGAATCTTAACCTAAATGCAGGCCTATGGGCTACAGCCTATTCTGCATAGCCAGGCATGGGGGGACCCCATATGATGAATTCGAAGCCTGGTAAAAGGAGATTTTAGTATTTATTAACTTATTACATTTATATCCCGCCCTCTCTCCCCTTAAAAGGGGACTCAGAGCGGCTTACGAGTTATATTTACATATTTATTTATTTATTACAATATTTATATCCCGCTGTCTCTCCCCTTAAAGGGGACTCAGAGCGGCTTACAAGTTATATTTACATATTTATTTATTTATTACAATATTTATATCCCGCCCTCTCCCCTTAAAGGGGACTCAGGGCAGCTTAACAATAAAACGCATATATAAAAACCATACAGTGCAATATAAATCATCATTAACTTACAACAGTATTCCTAAAACACATAAAATACAGATAGGTGTATTACATACACTGTATCATTAGCATCGCACAATATTAGCATTATATACTACATTGCATTATACCACTATACAGAAACATTATTAGCAATATTACATTTAATATATAATATGTAATTCATATTATTATATTGTATCATTGTTAGTATTATATTGCATTATTTATTTATTTGCTAGATGTATATGCTGCCCTTCTCACCCCCAAGGTGAACGGCTTACAAATTAAATTTACATACAATATTATATTATTACCATAGTACAATACTGGCAGTAAATTACTATATTGTACTATATGAATATATGGTAATATTATTAGTAGTATTACATGCAAAATGTAATACATAATTAATATTATTATATTTAATTATTAGTATATTGTTTTACAATATAATATGAACATTATATGTATATGCAATATGTTATAATTATATATTAAATTTTATATATATATACACACAGTAGAGTCATCCAACATAAATAGGCCAGCGAATATTTATTTATTTATTTACAGCATTTTACCGGGCTGGCCTCGAACTCATGACCTCCTGGTCAGAGTGATTTGTTGATATTTATTATTCATTTACAGCATTTATATTCCGCCCTTCCTTCTCACCCCGAAGGGGACTCAGGGCGGATCACATGGCACATATAGGCAAACATTCAATGCCTTTTAACATAGAACAAAGACAAACAAACAGGCTCCGAGCGGGCCTCGAACTCGTGACTTCCTGGTCAGAGTGATTCATTGCAGTTAATTGCAGCTGGCTTGCTTTCCAGCCTGCGCTGTTGGATAATAAGGAGGCATTATGGAAAAGCCTATTAAACATCAAATTAGTTGATGATTTTACAAATTAAGCACCAAAACATCATTTGACAGAAAAAGTAGTTCAATATGCAGTAATGCTATGTAGTAATTACTGTATTTACGGATTTAGCACCAAAATATCACGACGCATTGAAAACATGGACTACAAAAATGCGTTGAATAATCCAGAATGTTGGATAAGAGAGTGTTGGATGATTATACAATATAAATTAGAATAGCATGTTATTGGGGGAGGAGCATCTTGGTTATTAGATGTTTTTATTAGTTATTGATATTAGTATAGATATGACATTGAGTATATATTATCCTAGCACAATGTTAATACTAGTTATTCATATTAGTCTCAATATGACATTAATAGAGTACATTATTATCCTAGCACAATGTTATTAGATGTTAATATTAGTTATTGATATTAGTCTCCATATGACATTAATAGAGTATATTATTATTCTAGCACAATGTTATTACATAGGACCATGTTGTTGCTAGGGGGAGGGCCCCCCCACTGATTGTATTATTAGTATTATGTTGTTGCTAGGGGGAGGGCCCCCCAACTGAGATCCCCTGTCATTAATGTGTCAGACCAGGCATTTCACTCCTACCTTTGCATCAGAAAGCAGGCTCCCTGTGCGCTAGGCCTTCCTTTGAGGAACACATTCACAGCTCCGCTTGAGTGTGGCATTGAGGCCCCACTCAGGGACGAGCGGGTCCTCCCTTTACCCTGGGCAGATCGTGGGGGGTGGGCGGATCTCCCTAGACGGGCAGGGGGTCGCGGCTGGCGGGACAGCGGGATATAAAAATATAAATATATATATTAAAACCCTTGCACCCAAGGAAACAACTCTGGGGACCCGAGCGGCTGCTCCCAGCTCACGTCACGGGCATTTTAAACATCTCGTAGCAGCTCAGATTAATACCTGAACTAACCGTAACCTGCTAACCCTACTAACCCATTTCTAACTAGAGCAGGAATTTTAAATAGGGCTGTTTTTGCCTGTTGGCAAGAACCAAGCTGGGAGGGGGCCTCCGGGCCTCGGGTGGGAAGAACCCTAACCCTGTCTCTGCCCTGCGCTGGGAGCGCCCCCCCTCGGGACCCCAGTGTTTGGTCCCCGCTCTCCCCCAATCCGACGGTCTAGAAAGCCCCTCCGCCATCCGCCCAGGGCCAACGGACAGCCCTCCCTCCCCGGCAGCTGCGTTCCTCATGCAACAGGGAGCCTGGTTCTGGATGCAAACGTGGGACCCCCTTAGGACCCCCTTTTCTCTGTGCAGGGACCCCCGCTCCCCATAAATAAATGCCTGGTGGAAGGGGATCCTAGTAGAAAAAGCCACAGTTCCCAAGAGCCCCCAAAAGCGAGATGCTCCCTTGGTTCAGCCCTTCTGACACTTGTTTTCTCCCTTGTTCTATGTCTCCGGAATCGCCGAGGGAGGGGCTCCTCCTGGACAAGAGCCAAGGACGGACAGATGGATGGACGGACGGACGTAAGGAGATCCCAGAGAGCAGGACGCCTTGCCGTTCTGGCTGCTGAGCTCGACCCCTTTCCAACAATGTCAGCGTTCCAGAATAAAACTCTTCCCAAAAAAAGGTGTTTTCTGGTTATTATTCAAACGTTTAATTTTTGACAGCCTTAAACATCTAGATTACAATACAGTTTGTGCTGCTGCCTTTTATAAACCTTGTTTTCTACAAATAAAGTCAAGAGAAACACTTTAAGTTTTGCACTGTGCTCAGACTCATTGTTCTGATATTCTGTCATATGGTTTTATTATTTATATCGTTTTTAATGTATGACTTTATTACATGTGACATGGGAGCGAGGTATAAAAATAAAGTATTATTATTAATAAACACAATTTTCTTGCACCCCAAGTACATCTGGCCATTGCCAGAGTATTTAACTCTGCCTACATGGCACTAAAGTGTATTTATATGTTGATTGTTTCTATTGATTTTATGTAATGTTTGCTTTATTTGCATTGAATTTTTGTCTGGATGTATCTTGTATGCCGCTCATCTCCATAAATGAGCGGGATAGAAATGAGGTTAATAATTTTACGAATGTTTTAATGTAACTTGAATTTTAAATTGAGTTGAAATGTGATTGTAATTGTTTATAAGTGTTATCTATTTGTAAGCCACCATGAGTCTCCTCTTATTGGGTGAGAAGGTCTGGGAAGAAATACTGTCATAAATAAATAAAATATTCTGTGTCCAGGTTGCTTCATGGGTTGACTTCTCTGGCAGGATTAATCTGCAGAGCCTTTCCTGTGTGAAAGTTTACACAGGGACTACTAACAAGCATGGAGCAGGGAAGGCACTGCAGACACTCCTGCGCATGCGCGGCCTGCTCCCTAGTAGAAACGGCCCCGCCTACTACAGCCATCCTTTTCCCTTCTGCGGCTGCGCGGCCTGTTCCGTATTTGAGGGAACTTGGCCCCGCCCACTACAGGCACCCCTTTACTTTCTGCGGCTGCGCGGCCTGTTCCATATTTGGGGGAACTTGGCCCCCACCCACTGCAGGCATTCCCTTCACTTCTGCGTCTGCGCGGCCTCCGTCACAGGGCGGCAAGATGGTTGCCCGCCCCGGTAAGTCGTTCGGGGCGGCCGATTCCACGGCGACCCGGCTCCGTCGAGGCCTCGTCGCCAAGACCCGGGAGGAGGAAGGGAGCCGGGAGCGTGGCCTTCCAAACAACGTTCGCAGGCCAAGGCGCGGAAGGAATCCCAGGCAGGAAAACCCACTTCGGCCTTCGCTCCTGGTGTTTTGGACTCTTCCCCAACCCGTAGGCAGGCTGCTAGGCATTGTGGGAGTTTGAGTCCCAAACATACTATACTCATGTACTATATACACATATAATGATAATCCGATGCAATACAATTTAATAATTACATTAAATTACATTAATAGTGCAATGTCGTATAGTACAATATAATCTGCTTATATTGTGCTGTACTAATATAATGTACATACATAATATTGATAATATTCTGATGTAATACAATTTAATAGTAATAATACACTATTATAATTGTATATATTACATGTAATGTTACTAATAACATTGCAATATAGTCCTATAGTACAATATAATAATATATAATGCTTGTATTGTGCTGTACTAATATAATATATTGTATGTACAGTAGTCTCACTTATCCAACATAAACGGGCCGGCAGAACGTTGGATAATCGAATATGTTGGAAAGATTAAGGAAAAGCCTATTAAACATCAAAATAGGTTATGATTTTACAAATTAAGCACCAAGACATGTTATAGGTAGGAAGGCACCATCTGATCCCTCCTGAGAGATGGCCATTCATCCTCACTGTTATAATTAGTTCTATGGAGAAGTAAAGCTTTAGAGGCATAGAATCTTACATTTGGAAGGGATCCTGGAGGCCATCTAGTCCAACCCCAGTCTGCCAAGCTGGAAGGACACCATCAAAGCCCTCCCGACAGGTGAACATCCAGCCTGTCATAGAATTTTAGAGTTTGAAGGGGCCCCGAAGCCCATCGAGTCCAACCCCAGTCTGCCTGACTGGAAGGATACTATTAAAGCCCTCCTCACAGAAGGCCATCCAAAAAGCACTCTCTCCTGACGTTTCGCCCACATTACTGACAGGCATCCTCAGAGGTCGTGAGGTTTGTTGGAAACCAGGCAAGAGGGGTTTATTATCTATCTGTGGGATGATGTCCAGGGTGGGAGGAAGAAAGAACTCGTGCATGTTGGAGGCAAGCGTGAAGCATTCTCTCCTCATGTTTCGCCCACAACCATGGAAGACCGCCTCGGAGGTCCAATATTATTAAGGTAGAGTCTCACTTATCAAACATAAACGGGCCGGCAGAACGTTGGATAAGCGAATATGTTGGATAATAAGGAGGGATTGAGGAAAAGCCTATTAAACATAAAATTACATTATGATTTTACAAATTAAGCACCAAATCATCACGTTATACAACAAATTTGACAGAAAAATTACTTCAATATGCAGTAATACTATGTAGTAATTGTATTTATGAATTTAGCACCAAAACATTGAAAACATTGACTACAGAAGCATTGACTACTAAAAGGTCGAGTGCGTTGGATAATCCAGAATGTTGGGTAAGCAAATGTTGGATAAGTGAGACTCTACTGTATTCTGCGCCCAGGCTGGTACATCCAATGCTCCGCTATGTTCCTTTTCTGCATTACAGGGGTGCTCTTTACTTTTCATACCTCTATGTTGCTTTTCTGCATTGCAGGGGTGCTCTTTACTTTTCATACCTCTAGGTTGTCTTTCTGCCTTGCAGGGGCGCTCTTTACTTTTCATACCTCTATGTTCCATTTCTGCGTTGCAGGGGCGCTCTTAATTTTTCATACTTCTATGTTCCATTTCTTCAAAGCAGGGGCGCTCTTTACTTTTCATATCTCTATGTTCCTTTTCTGCATTGCAGGGGCGCTCTTTACTTTTCATACCTCTATGTTGCTTTTCTGCATTGCAGGGGCGCTCTTTCCTTTTCATATCTCTGTTGCTTTTCTGCATTGCAGAGGCGCTCTTTACTTTTCATACTTCTATGTTCCATTTTTGCATTGCAGGTGCGCTCTTTGCTTTTCATACCTCTATGTTCCATTTCTGCATTGCAGGGGCGCTCTTTGCTTTTCATACCTCTATGTTCCATTTCTTCAAAGCAGGGGCGCTCTTTACTTTTCATATCTCTATGTTCCTTTTCTGCATTGCAGGAGCGCCCTTTACTTTTCATACTTCTATGTTCCATTTCTGCATTGCGGGGGTCTCTTTACTTTTCATACCTCTATGTTCCATTTCTGCATTGCAGGGGCTCTCTTGCCTTTTCATACCTCTAGGTTCCATTTCATCAAAGCAGGGGCGCTCTTTGCTTTTCATACCTCTATGTTCTATTTTCGCATTGCGGGAGCGCTCTTTACTTTTCATACCTCTATGTTCCATTTCCGCATTGCGGGGGCGCTCTTTGCTTTTCATACCTCTATGTTCCATTTCCGCATTGCGGGGGCGCTCTTTGCTTTTCATACCTCTATGTTCTATTTCCGCATTGCAGGAGCGCTCTTTGCTTTTCATACCTCTATGTTCTATTTCCGCATTGCAGGAGCGCTCTTTACTTTTCATACCTCTATGTTCCATTTCCGCATTGCGAGGGCGCTCTTTGCTTTTCATACCTCTATGTTCCATTTCCGCATTGCGGGGGCCCTCTTCACTTTTCATACCTCTATGTTTACTTTCTGCATTGCAGGAGCGCTCTTTGCTTTTCATACCTCTATGTTCCATTTCCGCATTGCGGGGGCGCTCTTTACTTTTCATACGTCTATGTTTACTTTCTGCATTGCAGGAGCGCTCTTTAGTTTTCATACTTCAATGTTCACTTTCTGCATTGCAGGAGCGCTCTTTACTTTTCATACCTCTATGTTCTATTTCCGCATTGCGGGGGCGCTCTTTGCTTTTCATACCTCTATGTTCCATTTCCGCATTGCGGGGGCGCTCTTTACTTTTCATACGTCTATGTTCCTTTTCTGCATTGCAGGAGCGCTCTTTCGTTTTCATACTTCTATGTTCACTTTCTGCATTGCAGGAGCGCTCTTTACTTTTCATACCTCTATGTTCTATTTCCGCATTGAGGGGGCGCTCTTTACTTTTCATACCTCTATGTTCCATTTCCGCATTGAGGGGGGCGCTCTTTACTTTTCATACCTCTATGTTCCATTTCCGCATTGAGGGGGCGCTCTTTACTTTTCATACCTCTATGTTCCATTTCCGCATTGCGGGGGCGCTCTTTCCTTTTCATACCTCTATGTTCCATTTCCGCATTGCGGGGGCGCTCTTTCCTTTTCATACCTCTATGTTCCATTTCCGCATTGAGGGGGGCGCTCTTTACTTTTCATACGTCTATGTTTATTTTCTGCATTGCAGGAGCGCTCTTTCCTTTTATACTTCTATGTTCCATTTCCGCATTGCGGGGTTCTCTTTACTTTTCTTACCTCTATGTTCACTTTCTGCATTGCAGGGGCGCTCTTTACTTTTCATACCTCTATGTTCCTTTTCAGCATTGCGGGGGCGCTCTTTACTTTTCGTACCTCTATGATCCTCCTATCCCTCCCTTTCCCGCCTCCGCTTTCTTCTCCCATTGGTTGTTGCTTGGGAGGTCCCGCCCCTTTCCCCTTCCTTCGCTCCCTCATTGGTCGAAGCGCGTCCTGGCAGATATGTAGTGCGGGGGCGTTTCCCATCGTAGCCGCAATAATACAAAATAAATAATTTTATAATATCAGAGATATATAGTATTCGAGCTTATTAATAATCGTTACGTATGATTATATTGTTTGAATATTATGTCCATGGATGTGTCAGGGTTGGCGACGGAAGGGACGGGTTGTGTGATGGACCTGCCGGGACTTGGGGGCGGGGCAAGGGGCGTGGCCTGGCGCGTGAGAGCCGGGGAAGGGAACAGCCAAGATGGCGGCCGGGGTGAGTGAGGCGAGCGAAGCGCCGCTGAGGAGAGCGTCAGGAAAAGGCCTTTAGATTATATTATAAATTGTGTTATTATTTCATATTATATTATTATCATACATATTATGTTACACCACGTTTATAATATATTATTTCTTTATTATTTCATATTATTATTATAGACATGATTTTGCATTATTATGTTGTTATTTTATATTATATTATTTTTATTATTTTGCATCCTTATATTATTTGGTTTTTATATTATTATCATTTTACATTATTATTATATTATATTATTTTGTTCTTATTTCATATTATATTTATTTCATATTTTATTATATTATTATTTTGCATCGTTATTATATTATTCTGTTATTTCATATTATTATAATACACAGTATTTTGCATCATTATGTTGTTATTATTTCATATTATTATACATATGATTTTGCATTATTATGTTATTTTATATTATATTGTTTTTATTTTTATTATTTTGCATCCTGATATTATTTGTTTTTTATATTATTATCATTTTACATTATTATTATGTTATATTATTTTGTTCTTATTTGATATTATATTTATTTCATTGTATTATATTATTATTTTGCATCATTATTATATTATTCTGTTATTTCATGTTATTATAATACACAGTATTTTGCATTATTGTTGTTATTTTATATTATTATTATATTACTATTATTTTGCATCCCTATATTATTTCGATCTTATATTAATTTATATTATTATTGTTTTTGATCATTATTATATTATTTTGTTCTTATTTCATATTATATTATATTATTATATTGCATCATTATTATATTATTCTGTTATTTCATATTATAATACACAGTATTTTGTATTATGTTGTTATTTTATTATTATTTTGCATCATTATTATATTATTTTGTTTTTCGGTATTTCATATTATATTATATTATTATTTTACATCATTATTATACTATATTATTTATTATTTCATATTATTATTACACACATGATTTTGCATAATATTTGAAAGGCTTTTTCTGCCTACCTTTCTTCTAGCATATTATATTCTATTATATTTTCCCACCTCCCTTTCTTCCACATTATTATTATTATTATTATTATTATTAATGGCCTTTTCCGCCTGTCTTCCACCATATTATAATTATTATTAATCACCATTTCCGCCAGCTTGTCTTTGACCATATTATATTATTGCTATTACTAATGGCTTTTTCTGCCTTTTTTCCACCATATTATTACTGGGTGATGATGATTATTATTATTCCACCATATTGTACTATTATTATCATTATTATTATTAATGGCCTTTTCCACTTGCCTTTCTTGCACCATATTATTATATTAACAACATTTTTATTATTAATGGCCTTTTCCGCCTGCCTTTTTTCCACATTATATTATTATTGTTGGCTTTTTCCGACTGCCTTTCTTCTACCATTTCGGATGAACGGATCTGAGCATATATATTTTTTAAAATGTATATACTGCAATTTTATATTGTATTTAATTGTTTTTAACTGATTTTATGTATTGTGGATTGTTTTTGTACAGGCACCTAATTGTGCCGGTGTTGTAAGCCTCCCTGAGTCCCTTCGGATGAGAAGGGCGGGATATAAATATTGGGAATAAATAAATATTATTGTTATTATTATTCTATTAAATCCCTTTTTTCTTGCCTCCTTGGGCAGCAGTGGCCCATGTACATGCTGGACTACGGCGGCCTCAATGTTCCGCTTCCGGGAGCCATGAATTATTCGGACCTCAGTTTCTGAACCAGAACCTCCGAACAAAACAAAACAAAAGAAATAATGAACGGTGTGTAATTTTCGTTTGTACAAAGTGTATATTATTCCAATATGTATTGATGCCTTTCAGTGTTTCCAATGATTTTTACACTATATTCCTGCCGCCAGGGCCTTTTTAAATAAAAAAAGAATAAGAAGGGTTGCCTTGCTCTGAAAAATCAAACCGTTTCCTGTTTTTTTTTTCTCTTTAAACGAACAAATACCGTTTTGTAATAAACAAAAATACAAAACAAGAGCCGGGCGAGCGAGCAAGGCTCAGTTGTAAATGCTCTTTTTAAATTGAATTATTATTAATAATAATAAAAGTGCTTTACAGTGATTATTTTGTTTCCGTGTGCGCGCAACCCAACAAAAGGCCCAACCCTGAACCCCGACCCCTTCCTTGGGTTCCGATCTGCTTTTGACGGTTGTAGGCAAACGGCGCCGGGGGAAAAAAAGGCTCATTTATGTCACTGGATTAGTCCGAATTAGTTGCACAAAGAGAACGCTTTTCGGACCACAACGCCCAGCATCCACAACTAAGGGTGTGTGACCCAAAAGACAGAAACTTTTTCCAAGTTCCAAAGAGGCCACAAGTGAATTTTCCCTCGTTTCTTCCGGCCAAAAATGGTCCCAAAAAGAAGAGCTGGAGACGGAGGGAAGGAAAGTCAGCTTGGTCAGAAATAACAACGTTCCAGTTTTCTATCCAAAACCCCGACTCTCTGAAATGTATTGGTTGGCCCAGGGTTTCACATCACATATAAAGTTACGGAAATATATGTATACATATATACATACATATAAATTGGCACTCTGGTTTCAGCTCTTTCGTATGTGTGCACACAGGTCCAGAGAGAACGTTTCAGGGCGTATCATTAGGAATGTCTTCCGGGAAGAACGCATGATTCAAAAGTAGTGGTTATTATGATAGGAAGTAAATAATAATAATAGACGCATTTGCGACGCTGCGGTGGATCCTTCAACTTCATCGCCAACACCATCTGAACACGGTAGAGACACACACACACACACACACACATATATATATATATATCGCTCTCTTGGCTTCACAATTGTCACACAACTCTGCTCACACTCAGTTGGTTCGCTTCCTTTCGCGATCGAAACATTGAATATTGATATTGTGATATCTGCGGCATGGCGAGACCTTTCACTCTGACAATAGATATGGGTGAAACGTCAGGAGAGAATGCTTCTGGAACATGGCCATACAGCTTGGAAAACGCACAACAACAAATGATTCCGGCCATGGAAGCCTTCGACAACACACTGGGAGATGTAGTTCTCTAGGCCTGTCGCCTCCTCTGCCAAACGACATGCTATAGGACCCTGGGAGGTCTAGTTTTACAAGGGCCCGAACCAGAGAGTGCTGCTGCCATGCTGAACTGGTATTCTCAGTGGCCCTCAATGAAAACAGGCATGGTTTTGGGTCAGGAAGTTTCTCTTTGCTTGTAAAACTACTCTTGAAAACATGCCAATGTGAGTAGATCAATAGATACTGCTCCGGCGGGACGGTATCAGTGCTCCATGCAGTCATGCCAGTGGCTACATGACCTTGGAGGTGTCTACGGACAATGCTGGCTCTTCAGCTAAGAAATGGAGATGAGCACCAACCCCCAGAATCGGACACGACTGGAATTAACGTCAGGGGAAAACCTTTACCTTTAACCTATATTGTATTTACATGTAATATTGATAATTATATTATAACGCAATACAATATAATACTAATAGTAATATAATAATAATTATTATATATTACATGTTTATTACTAAGAATAATACAGTATGATGGCATAGTGCTATATAGTAATATAGGAATGTGTTGTAGAAGTTCCATAGTGCATCACCCCCTATGAGAGAGCCATGGGACCACGGCAAACTGCAGATCCCGGAGGCCACAGCACCGGGCCACGGCAATGGGAAGGGGTGCCAAACCATCCCTACATTGCCCCGTCGCAGTGGGGTGAGTCAGTGGCATGATTGAGATGCCCTTGCAAAACTATAACTCCCAGTATTGCAGCCTTGAGCAATGGAGAAGCCTCTGTGCTGACACAATAATATTGATATTATTGCTCAAGGCTGCACTTCCCGATTGGGCCACGTGATGGCAGCAAAAGACTGCAGATGACAATCGCAAGGCAATATTGGGGAAAATATAACACTGAGGCTGCACTTCCCTAACTGACCATTTGATGGCAGCAGAGGGCCAATAATCACAATCCCAAGGCAAGTGCAATATTCCTCTGTCCACAGGAGGGCGACAAACGGAAAAGCCATAGGGTTTAATTGGAATATCATTGATCTTTCTTTGATCCAGGGCACTCTTAATTAATATTAATACTACTAATAATAATCTTGGGAGGTAGAGGTTTGCAAGGCCTTTCACCCCCTCTGCCCAAGAGCCCTGCCAAACTACAGCTCCCTCCATCCCATACAAACTCTGCAACAGCTCAATGCCATTGGAGCCTAGGAGATATACACCCCCCTTGCTTAGTTTTCCAATAAGAATAAAATAATAAGATTAAAATAATAATAAAACTTTATTTCTAGACTGCCCTCTCTCCCCAGAGGATGCCTGCCATAGATGTGGGCGAAACGTCAGGAGAGAATGCTTCTGGAACTTGGCCAGACAGCCCGGAAAATGCACTACAACCCAGTGATTCTGGCCATGAAAGCCTTCAACAACACACTGGGAGATATAGTTCTCTTGTCCTTTCGCTTCCTCTGCCAAACGACATGCTATAGGACCCTGGAAGGTCTAGTTTTACAAGGGTTCAAACCAGAGGTGCTGCTGCCATGCCAAACTGCAACTCCCAGGAGCCCACAACGTAGACAGTCATGGCTTTGGGTCAGGAAGTTGTTCTTTGCGGTCTAGGACCCACAGATTCCAATTCGACTCCTTCCAGTGATGAGGCTCCAGCATTCGTGGGTAGAAGAGGCGACAGGCAAAACTTCAACTCCCGGGATATTATTGTTGTTGTTGTTGTTGCTGCTGCTAGTAGCCGTAGTAACACTTGTTGCCTATGCCATCAGTTGGGGGGCCCTCCCCCCATCACCATCTGATGCTCTGGGGCCAATATACAACATAATATAGAATAATATATATATTGTCTATACATATAGTATTGATAATTATATTAGAATGTAATACAATGTAATACCAATAGTAATGTAATAATATTAATTATATATTACATGTGATATTACTAATAATAATACAGTATGATGTCTTAGTGCAATGTAGTAATATATAACGCTAATGTTGTTCTATGCTAATATATAATATATTGTACGTACATATAATTTGTAAGCCACTCTGAAAGCAGGAAGCCAATATGAATGGAAAAAAACCAAAAAATTATGGGTTCGATGCAGTAAATAAAACTCAAGGCTGCACTTCTCGAATATGCCACGTGATGGCAGCAAAGGATTGCAGATGAGAATCTCAAGGCAATTTTGGGGGGAAATATAACACTGAGGCTGCAATTCCCTAACTGACCATTTGATGGCAGCAGAGGGCTAAGAATCAGAATCTGAAGTCAAGTGCAATATTCTTCTGTCCACAGGAGGGCGACAAACGGAAAGGCCATAAGGGTTTAATGGGGATCTCATTGATATTACTTTGAGCCATGGCTATCTTAAATAATACTAATACTACTAATAATAATCTAGGGAGTTAGAGGTTTGCAAGGCCTTTCGCCCCCTCTGCCCAAGAGTAATGGTGCCTTGCCAAACTACAACTCCCACCATCCCATACAACCTCTGCAACAGCTCAATGCTATGGGAACCTCAGTGATATAGTTCGCTAGGCCTTTCGCCTCCTCTGCCAAACTACCTGCTATAGGACCCAGGGAGGTCTAGTTTTACAAGGGCCCAAACCAGATAGTTCTGGTGCCATGCCAAACTGCAGCTCCCAGGAGCCCTCAATGTAGACAGGCATGGCTTTGGGTCAGGAAGTTTCTCTTTGCTTGTAAAACTACTTTTGAAAACATGCCAATGTGAGTAGATCAATAGGTACCGCTCTGGCGGGAAGGTAACGGTGCTCCATGCAGTCATGTCTGTGGCCACATGCCCTTGGAGGTGTCTATGGACAATACTGGCTCTTCAGCTGAGAAATGGAGATGAGCACCAAACCTCAGAGTCGGTCACGAAAACCTTTACCTTTAACCTATATTGTATATACATATAATATTGATAATTATATTATAAAGTAATACAATATAATACAATATATTAATATATATTATAAATAATAATGCAGTGTGATGTTATAGTACAATATACTAACATATAATGCTAATGGTGTGCTTTGCTAATAATAAAATATATTGTACGTACATCTAACTTTAAGCCATTTTGAAAGCAGGAAGGCAGAATGAAAGGAAAATAGAAGGAAAAAGCCCCAAAAGTTATGGTTTCTAGGCAGCAAAGAAAAACTCAAATATTTATAAAAAGGAGAGTTAAAGTGCGATAACTGCTCACTATCCCAGGCCTGCGAGTCTACAGGAATTCCAGACAGGAAACAATAAGGGCCAGCTAACGCGTTCACAACAAAGGATTCCCCCAGGCAGCAATGCAGCCAGTCTTTGATGCTGCAAGGCCATTCAATGCTGATCAAGGCGGCCAATGGCAACATTCACACTCGCCTCCAAGACAAGAGTTCTTTCTCTCGCCCTGGACATTATTCCAGAGATCGATAAACCTCCCTTACTTAGTTTTACAACCTATGAGGATGCCTGCCATAAATGTGGGCAAAACGTCAGGAGAGAATGCTTCGGGAACATGGCCATAGTATTCTGCGGTTGCAAAGTAGCAGAGGTTGCATGGGATGGTGGGAGTTGTAGTTTGGCAAGGCACCAGCACTCTTGGGTAGAGGAGGGGAAAGGCCTTGCAAACCTCTCACTCCCAAGATTATTATTATTAATATTAGTATTATTTTAAACTGTTATAGCTCAAAGAAATATCAATTAATATTACATTAAGTCCTAATGGCTTTTCCGTTTGTCACCCTCCTGTGGACAGAAGAATATTGCACTTGCCTTGAAACTCTGATTCTTTGCTCTCTGCTGCCATCAAATGGTCAGGTAGGGAAGTGCAGCACAAAGGCGAGGCTCGAGGCTGCACTTCCCTCTCTGACCATTTGATGGCAGCAAAGAGCTGCGAATCAGAATCCCAAGGCAAGTGCAATATTCTTCTGTCCACAGGAGGGCGACAAAGAGAAAAGACATAAGGAATCCCATTGATATATCATTGAGCCATTTGGAAAATATAATTACATGACAATAGTAGTAATAATAATAATAATAATAATAATAATAATAATAATAATAATAATAATAATAATAATAATAATAATAATAATAATAATATCCTGGGAGTTCGGGTTTTGCAAGGTCTTTTGCCTCCTCTGTCCAAGAGTGCCGGAGCCTTGTCAAACTACAGCTCCCATCATCCCAAAAAAACCTGCAACAGCTCAATGCCATTGGAGCCTAGGAGATATAAACCCCCCTTGCTTAGTTTTCCAATAAGAATAACATAAGAATGATAAAATAATAATAAAACTTTATTTCTAGACCGCCCTCTCTCGCCAGAGGATGCCTGCCATAGGTATGGGTGAAACGTCAGGAGAGACTGCTTCTGGAACATGTAATAATTATTTTGCCTGTCGCTTTGGGTCAGCAAGGTGTTCTTTGCGGTATAGGACCCACAGATTCCAATTCGACTACTTCCAATGATGAGGTTCCAGCATTCGTGGGTAGAAGAGGCGACAGGCAAAACGTTAACTCCCGGGATATGATTATTGTTGTTGTTGTTGCTGTTAGTAGTAGTAATAATACTTGTCACCAATGCCATCAATTTTGTCACGATCCGCCCACGGGCCAGGGGACTACTCCTCCCAAGTTTCGGATTTTTTAGATCACCGGCCGAATTTCTGTGAATTTTTTAATTCATTTATTGAAAAGTATTTTTTAGGAGAAGGATGCAAAATAACAATAATATTATAATAATATAAAATAACATAATAATGCAAAATACTGTGAATTATAATAATATGAAATAGCAGAATAATATAATAATGATGCAAAATAATAACAATACAATAAAATATGAAATAAATATAACATGAAATAAGAACAAAATAATATAATATAATAATAATGTAAAATGATAATAATATAAAAACCAACTAATATAAGGATGCAAAATTATAAAAATAATATAATATGAAATAACAACATAATAATGCAAAATCATGTCTATTATAATAATATGAAATAATAAAGAAATAATATATTATAAACGTGATGCAACATAATATGTACGATAATAATATAATATGAAATAATAACACAATAATAATAATATAATAGAAAGGCCTTTTCCTTACGTTCTCCTCAG